>NW_009198253.1:0-24616 GCF_000690835.1 Fulmarus glacialis
TAATATCTTTATCAATGATCTGGATGAGGGGATCGAGTGCACCCTCAGTAAGTTTGCAGATGACACCAAGTTGGGCGGGAGTGTTGATCTGCTTGAGTGAAGGAAGGCTCTGCAGAGCTCTGGACAGGCTGGATTGATGGGCCGAGGCCAATTGCATGAGGTTCAACAAGACCAAGTGCCGGGTCCTGCACTTGGGTCACAACAACCCCATGCAACACTACAGGCTTGGGGAAGCGTGGCTGGAAAGCTGCCCAGAGGAAAAGGACCTGGGGGTGCTGGTTGACAGCCAGGCAGTGTGCCCAGGTAGCCAAGAAGGCCAACAGCATCCTGGCTTGTATCAGAAATAGTGTGGCCAGCAGGACAAGGGAGGTGATCGTCCCCCTGTACTCGGCACTGGTGAGGCCGCACTTCAAATACTGTGTTCAGTTTTGGGCCCCTCACTACAACACAGACATTGAGGTGCTGGAGCGTGTCCAAAGAAAAGCAACAATGCTGGTGAAGGATCTAAAGCACAAGTCTTATGAGGGGAGCGACTGAGGGAACTGGAGTTGTTTAGCCTGGAGAAAAGGAGGCTCAGGGGAGACCTTATCACTCTCTACAACTACCTGGAAGAGGTTGTAGCAAGGTAGGTGTTGGTCTCTTTTCCCAAGTAACAAGTGATAGGACAAGACGAAACAGCCTCAAGTTGCACCAGGGAAGGTTTAGATTGGATATCAGGAAAAATTTCTTTACCAAAAGGGTTATCAAGCTGTCCAGGGAAGTGGTTGAGTCACCATCCCTGGAGGTATTTAAAAGACATGTAGATGTGGTGCTTAGGGACATGGTTTAGTGGTGGACTTTGCAGTGTTAGGTTTAGAGTTGGACTCGATAATCTTAAAGGTCTTTTCCAACCCAAATGGTTCTATGATTCTAAGATACAGACATATGCAACCTTCTTCTTAACCCTTCATCTTTAAAATCATTCCCCAAACCGCTCATCTTCTACCAAACAAGGTCTTCTAAATGAATCAGTGGAGAACATGCCTTGACCTACCAGGTAAATGGCTTTCCCAAGTACCATTAAACAACTGTTAACAATTTTGAGAAATTTTAAATGTTGCACACACTGAAATCTATATTGCACGCACTGAAATAGTCTGATGGTTCTCCAGCACCTTTTTTTATTATCTGAACTAAGGCTTATTTAGCTAAGAAACCTAAGCAATAGGATTGGGACTGGAATTGCAGCATTACAACCTATTTCAGAGTACTATATATGTGAAGTTCAGCACACGTGTATTTGCCCTATGCAGCTTGCCTAGAAAATATGGGGAAAAAAATAGTTTTCTTGTACCTTGAAAATGTCTAGCTAAATAAGAAACACTGGGGTTTTTTGGTCCTATTAAATACCTTGTAATGGATTATCTCAGATTAAAACATTTTCGCTGCCAAAGAGAACATCTGATTATATTCCAATATTCTCCATTACCCTGAGATATGTTACTAGAAAATACACACAAAGTGTGCCAATGGGGTGTTTTGCTCTTTCTTTGCAAGCAGCTGGGCAAGGGTATGCCGATGTATATTTCCAAGTGAAAAAGCAATTTAATACGATAAATTTAAATCCTATTACTATATCAAGTATATTTCTATTAGTAGTTATTTAAATTTATGGGTATATGCAGTGTCAACACACCATGAAATGAAGGAATTACCAATTTCCAGCATGAATTACTTGATAAAAGGGACTGCATTAAATGCAGAGTTGTTGAATAAATCAGTAATGCTACAGCGGTTAATTACAAAGTTACTTAAAGGAAGAAAACCTGCAGTATTTTACAGTGTATTAAACTTGCAATTGCTTCCTAAGTGGCTAACAGACAATATTAGTAAACACAATACATTTCACAGTGGACTGCAGGAAAGGCCTTAATGTCTTTAAAAACCATAGTTTAAGGCCAATTCCATATTGTTTAGCAATCAGGCTATGAAATATCGCCAACTACACTTAGCTTTCTCTTAGTACTCTCCATTAGTAGATTGCAAGTGCAGCATAAAAGAAGAATCTATAATTATGCTTATTTTACTGATGAGGTGAAAGACGCATGGGGAGAAGTAATGTAGCCAGTGATATCTGACAGGCTACTTGCAGACTGAGTGGTCTCACTCTGTCCCCCAAGTCTCAGGCAACTGTCATGGCCAGTCTCAGTGATTTTGACATAATTTTCCACATTTCTCATTTTTTCAAGTGCAATCTAAAAACACTGTATTGGACACATTAAGTTTTAATGACAGCTACAGACAGCTGCAATTTCCCTCAGTAAAACAAATGATTAATTAGCAAAACACAGTATGCAATATATGTCCAGAGTGACTTATCCCTATTGCTAATCGTAGCAATTAGCTTCAATTTCTAAAATTCCACAGCCTGCATGGTGTTTTGCAGAGCTGTGAAAGAAGCATGGGCATGCACGGAATAGTTTATATTCCAAATTACACAAACATACAGACAACGTATCTTAATTTTCAAGATTAGTAACCAGTAAGGTCACTTCTGACAGCCCCATAAAAATATCTAAAATTAAAATTATGTAGTTAATAACCTATATATTTCATAAAGAATACAGGGAAAATGTGACCTGTAGAAATAAGCCTAAATGTGGGCAAGATTTTCTTTTTACTGGGACATGCAGTAACGCTAATCAACAAGCAAAGTCAATCAACATCTAAAGTTTGAACAAAAACCCATTACCACTGACTAAATGGATTCCTTCCCAAAATAGCTGTATTTTTTCACTGAATTTATTTCAGCATAAAAGCCCTCTCTTTCCAGGCACAAAACCAAAAAAATATGAGTTTTCTTCCTATGTCTATGCCTGAAATGTTCTACCAACGATTTCCACAAAGGCAAAGCCCTTAAATGTCCCCTCAATTAGCCAGCCTTCGACATTGCCTCAGTTAGCTATAACTCAAACGATAAAAAAGTTAATAGATGGAAATAATTTCAGTCTCATCTGGAAGAGTACAGGAAAGCCCATATATTGTTTGGGAAAGAGGCATTATATATTCATTATTGTTGATAGGAAGAAGAAGCTACAGTCTAATTTTTAGAAGCTCATTGACTATACTCAATCAATTAGTGGCCAGAAATGTAATAAAAGATAGAAAGTATAGCACAGCATATGGAGGAGAAAAGATGACACAGATTCTGAGCTGAAGACTAGTTCAGAGCAGAAAGGCTTGTCTGAAGTCAGAAAGTGAAGAATCCATTTCTTAGGAGAGGGCGAACCTACCAATTTCATCCATCCAACTAGACTTTGAGGGGAAAAAACCCAGTTCAATAAACATCAGTGAGATGGAGAGAAAAAGGAGACCAAGAACTACTTGTAAATCACAGACAGGCTACACGACAGCTTGTATTGTCTTATATGCCGAAGTGGCTTTTATCAAGCTGCCTGTGCTGCTAATCTCTGGTAATGCTTTTTCATGAAACTTTGCAGCCCACAGGTCTTGGTTACTCCATTTATTAGAGATTTGTCTGTCAGAAAAGGTACATCTGTGAGAAGGAGCTGCCGAACAGTTTCAGACATACTTTCTGGACCGATTTCTGGTGGATCACCCAGTTTCCTCATGTGCCAGGGTCCTCCAGACTATCTTCAGCTTTATTCAATGAGGTTCTCAAAACAGTAGGGAACAATCTGCTTTCTGAGACTTGCATGGCCAAAGCTATAAAGAATTATTAGTAGACATTTTCAAGGCTTTTTCACTGGAAGTGAAATGGTAATTAATTCTCTTAATTGAACAATCATTCATTAGTCTTTTACTAAATACATTACCTAATAACATTCTCAATCTTGCAAGTTACTGCCATGTCTTCAATTTCCCTTTTCATGATAAGACTAATAACAAGCTAAACTCACAGCTTTATAAATCTGCAGCACAGTACAGCATATATTGTATGCAGTTTTTCCATTTAGATTCTTCAATTACAAGCAACTGCAACAAAAAAAAAAATAGCATATTGTACTAGCTAGTATTACATTTTGGCAGATCATAATTAAATTGTTCCTTGGAAGCAGTGCTCAGTGCTTAAGAAGAAGGATTATACTGAATAACAGGGCTAATATTTTAACTCAATTAACATGTTATTTTTCAATAAAGAGGTGTACACTACTGTAATTTCTTCTTCTATAGGTAACATCAGCTATAAAACAGAAATACTGCAGCTTTTTTTCTGATAACTCATGTGTAATTTTTCCCATGTAGATTGTATGCTTTGTGTATTTTTTAAAGTGGATGAAAACATGTGACATATTATTATTTTTATAAATAAATATACTTATTTTGTACTGTCATAGGCATAAAATATTTCACTTCTATACCATATAAGCCTGCCAGAGACTATGTTTGACTACATCTAAAAATACATGAGCATTCTATGGTAAGGAAAGAATTTTTCTTTTATGTCTTTTAATTCTGTACTGTTGTGAGTTTGATTTATAATATTGGTTGGGGCGGAAGTGATTTTTGGATGAAGAAATTACATCTAGTTACAATGGAAGTAGGGTACCTTCTCCATGGAAACTGCCTGCCAAATATGCTCAGATGACTTATTTATCAGATTCTTCAACACAATATTTCAATTTGATGGAATTATATTTTCCTGGAATCTTTCACTAATAATTTAAAAGTGACATAAATTGATAAATGTCTGTATTTCTGAAGATAATCAAGTTGTGTCATTCCAATATCTATTTGTAATATATTTCAAGGTCATCTTCTCTTTGGCTGTTAAAACTAGCTACGTATGTTCTTTTGAATCATATTCTGGTTTTGGTTTAATTCCTAATATTTTAATGTGTTTTAAAGACTGTTTGTGAATATTTTGTTGTTACTGCTCTTTCACTCTCCTGCAATTATACCATGGATGATGCCCACTGTAGAGTGGATGGGTTTGTTAACTCTTTATGGAGATATGAAAACTATGTAGTTTAACAATGACGTTGAAAAGTAATTTTCTGTTTCAAGAATTAATACGTATATTTATATCAGTAGAACTGGAATATTGCACTACATATCAAACAGCTATTTCTCAGATGGGGCTACTAAAAAGTACACTCCCATACCATTTTACAACATTCTCCATATCTTTTCTATCGCTGATATTACACAAGTCGTTCATTAAAAACCAAAATATAAATAACAACTCAAGGTAGCAAAATTTTTCAATAATCATCAGACTGGTGATTTCATTCTAGCTATGTAAGAGTTTTGTTTAGCTGTGTACTAGAACAATGTGTACTACTAGCTGGATAGTCCATCTCAAAAGTGCTGAAAAACAGGGAGGTAAATTACAGCACATATATATATAAATGCATCGCATATAACATCCAACTGTAGAATTAGAAAAAGGCCATTTTGATTTCATAAGGAAGGCAAGACAAAAAGAAAAGGAAAGGACAGAATCACACTGTGTTACAGTCAGAAGGGGAGATGGAAATTATGTCATACAAAGGAAGAAGTAAGTAAAAGACTGAATGATTAAGATGAAAAAATAAAATCAATATGAGTTACATAAGGAGTTATTAGTAACTGGACATGAAATTCCAGTAAGTCACATGAAATACCTTGTGTTCCTCTTGTGGAGATCACCTGGTGAATGTTTTTAAAGATGAAGTATTATAAAGTACAACATATCCCCATATAGAAAATCACAGTAGATTCTTACACAAGTTTAATGGAACTTGGTAAGTTAAAAATAAAATTTTTATGCTTACATCATGGTAAGAAAGAACTTTTCTGAGCAAAACACAGAATTAACCACACTAGAAGCAACAGAGCATGCTGCCAATGTTACCAGCTGAATGTTACAACTGCTATGTCATGTAATATCATAATTCTTATTATTTATTTCCATATATAATATGGTTACAAATTCTTCTCAGTGGACAAGAACCTTTAAATTCACTCTATATTCTGACATTATATAAGCAGGAACTGATTGAGAATTAATGATTTCAATTCGGATTCAGCAAAACAGAAGTCCACTAAGAATAGCATAAATAAAGCTTCAAGCGAACTGAAGGAAACTGGAAGGCATGAGGCTTGCCATCCAGCAAAAACATGCTATTTAGGAGGACTAATGGGTAACTATCATGGCTAAACCTTTGACAAACCTTCTCAGACAGGACAACAATTGACTGAATTTAGATACAGATGATCAAGAAATGAGCAGTAAAAAAAATCAAACTTGCCAAAGCCTTATTTTGGTATTTAAACGTCTCAGTTAAGTGACTAGCACTTCATCATATGATGAAATTGCAACAAGGGAAATTCTGATTGTATCTTAGAACAAAAGATTACAATGATGTAGTCAAATATTGGAATGGTTGCCCAGAGACGACGTGGAAACCCCATTAAGGTACCAAAAACTTAAATGGACAAGGATCTGAGCAACCTGTTCTAAGTAGGCCTTGCTTTGAGTAGAGGGGTTGGACCTGCAGAAAGCCCTCTGAAGCTCAATTATTCTGTAATTCTATGAACGATATAGATAAAAAACAAACCCCCAAAAATTATCTTTCTTGTAGATCTCAAAGAAGACGCACGCTGCAGTTCACTAACACGAAGATGAAAGCTTGTAAAAAATGTATCTGACTCAAAGCTCCATAGCTGGAAAGTGTCAAAAAAACCCCAACCCAATAATAATTTGATTTCTTCTAAAATTCTAAAGGGAACTGGATGCAAAAGAAAATTTTCAAAGCAACACCAGCGGTCCACAGGGGAAGCAGGAGAATATAGCAGGACAGGACAAGCCAGGACTCTTGAAATTGTTAGAATAGCCTAAGAAATGTGACTTCAGCTGTCATTTACAAACTCAAGCTAGTAACCTTTAATTTTAATACTGTTACTTAAAAGAACATTTTTTTTCCTTTGCATCTCTCCTCTGAATAAATTGCTTGTGACTTCATACTGATTAACAAATGCAGTAAGAAAACTGAAAAGCTCTAAAATACTAGAGGAAAACAATACAGTTTATTTTTATCTAAAGCAGTTCGTCTCTCCTGCCCCCTTTTTGGTAAAAGCTCAAGAGAAGCTTTATACTCTGCACACCAACATGGCCATATCAGTTAAATTCTGCTATAGTATAAACTTTCTGACCTCCACCATGTTGAGGCACTACTATTTATACTTCTGCATCAATTCCATATATTCAAGACATATTAAAAGACATCAAGTCCATAAACTTTTCTGACCCTTTTCTGCTGCTTAGCTCATTAATACTGAAAGCTATTAATTTAACAAATGAGTGGGTGATTACCTCTTGAAGAACTCTCTTCATTTTCAGAAGCAATGTCTTTACAGCTGTGCAATCTTGCAGCATCAATCTGAAGGGCAAAGATTCAAGGCCTCCGCCTTCTTCCAGACCAGTAAAAGGCCACTCCACAGATGGGCTGCCAGCCAGCTGGCTAACACGAGGGTACCTGGCTTCTCCTTGGTCTACCTCCTTCGGCAGCTTCAGAGATAGGTTCCTTACAAGAGAAAACATAAAGATCAATACTGAAATGTGAAAAAGAAAAAGAACTCAGTAATTTTTGGCTTTTAGTTCCTTTGAGTTTAAACACACATTACACATTCACTTTTTGAGCCTGCTAGCATGAATGGCCTTTATAATGTACATATAGCCATATGGCGTTAGCAATAAAATATGCATTTATAAATGTACCATTTTCTACAGGAATTGAAATCATGCTCTACCCCATGCCCTTCAAAAGAAAGCCATTTTCTTAAAACAAAATATCCTATGGGAAAAACTGCTATGGGTCTATTTTATTTCAGTTCAGCTTTATGAAAAAAATGAATCTGTCATGCACTTTCAAAAGCTAAATCATGTGCTTTCATATGCTTTGACTTAGAACTCAAAAAGAAAAGAAAACCACCGAAGAAAATACTCCCTTCTGGGCTGGCCTAGTGACATAAGATGAACCTGCTATTCTTTAAAATGGAATTTGAAATTTAATTAATTTGTACTCACTCTGAAGTTTAGTTACTGTTGAAGATATTTAAGCAGAAAATGAAACAAAACAACATTACGTTGTAGTTGAGAATCCATTAAAGACAATAGAAAGTTTCGGAAAGGTTTTGATGGACTTTGGAGGTAACGGAATACCATTATTTTGCTGGATACGTACTATCTTCCTTTAATATCAGAGCAAGATATCTATAAGACTTTCCCATGCTGGCGCAAGTCCAGCGAAGACCGACTAGATGGTGAGGGGGCTAGAGTGCACAATAAATGAGGAGAGGCTAAGAGAGCCAGCTTTGCTCAGTCTTCCAAAGAGAAGGCGAAGGGAATCTCATTGCTGACCAGAGCAATGTCCCCACTGGGAGGGTACAGGGATAACAGAGCCAGGCTATCCTTAGGGATGCACAGCAATAGGATGAAAGGCAATGGACAGAAGCTGGAATACAGGAAATTGTGACCAGATATAAGAACTTCATTTATTTATTTACTTACTTATTAACATGAAGGTGGTCAAACAAAGGAACAGGGGCTCAGAGATGCTATGGGACACCCATCCTTGGAGATACTCACAACATGACAGGGCAAGCCCCTGAGTAACCTGCTCTAATTGGACCTGCTATGAGCAAGGGCTTGGAAAAGAGAGGTCCATTCAGAGGTCCCTTCCCACCAGTGTGATTCTATGATCTAGAGGTCATAGATTCAATCAGCCAAAATCAGCCACGATCAGCCGAAAGTTTAATAGTAGAAAAATAATTTAAATAGAGATTACTTGACATTTTGGTGGAACAGAATGTAACTAAAAATCCTAAGGATTTTTCTGGCATGACAGCATTCACAACTTTGATGTTGCACCTATTTGCTCTTCGACCAGCAGGGAAAAAGGACAAATCTGAATGGAGAAATCTGAGAATGTGGCTGTACTGTGCAATAGTGGTATATTAATTACTACTAAATTACAAAAGTGTTGTAACAGCAATGCATGACATCCATATTCATACTAAATTAATTCACTACAAGTAAAGATGTTAGCATAAGTGGTGAAGAAAATGACAATTATTATTCATTTAACGTATAGTTCCAATTTTCTGTTCCATTTGAATTTTCATGCAACACACAACTGATTCTGAATTTTAAGCATGGCCATATTTTAGAAGGACAAAGAATATTTTTCCACATGAAATTTTCCTTAGTTAACTTTGGTTTCATAGGAACCACATACAAAAAGGAATTAATGCGATTTCTCAAGACAAGCAATTCCCAATGCCATACTAACAAATTGGAAATGAGGCTACTAGAATTATCTTTTATGGATGGTTCATTTTTATATTTTGCAAGCTATGTAATCTGCAGTAGGGACAATGTGTTCGATCAAGAAATGCACCACAGAGATCATGGATATGGACAGATGCTCGTGATGGCTAATGGAACTAAAATTTTCTAATCCAAGCTTTTCAAGACTCACATAAAACAATGAAATTAGTCTGTTTTAATTTTTAAATACATTGAAACAACTTTGTGAATAGAATATTTTGCATTCTTTAAAATAATAATCTGAGGTGGATGGTAAAGGTGCTTTTAACTGAAGGATATTAAGCCACTGCTGATTCATAGCCTTTATTAAAGAAGCCTCAGGTATACATCATGCAAAGAAAAAACAACTTTTAACTGAAGTTTCATAATATAGGCCACTTTTAAGGGTTTAAAAAAGAAGCCATATTCAAACTATTGGAATCTACATTTCAGTAAGATTTATGTAGCCAGAAAAGCACATTGAGTAAGATGAAACAACAAGGCCCTCTTTTTTCCTGCCCAGTGCCTGCAGGCTGGGAGATGAATTATCCCTTAGAATATTCTGCATGTTCACTTTGTGAGTCCCACGAAAGTTTCATCTTCCTCATGCTCCTGAAGAGGCATCCTGACACTGAGAAAGGACCAACTTAAACAGTCTTTTACAGGACATTATCAGGGAGAAGAACCTGGCATCAACAGCAATACCCTGCTGCCCCAGTGAACAGGAAACAAGCAGTACTCCTCTCTTACATGGAAGAGAGACAGTGTTTATGTATAAGCTATAAATGTACTGGAAACACAGGGAATCTTCATTTCAACTGAAGAAAATACCTTCAATGACTTCAGTGGACTTTATGTTGACATCACACTGCTCAACACACGAAAATTACCGCCTTTTCAAATACAGAACCTTGTACTAAAGTATGAAAAGCACCATAATAACATATCACCACTCGCAGTCATAAGAGTTTAAAATATAACTGAATTGCTACTGGAAAATGGTGACTCAGAGTGAATGCAGTGAGCATTCAGATCATATAGTACCTCTGAACTACCTGAAAAGAATATAACTGATCTGTGACAGGAAAACTCTTCACTGTCTGATACAACTCCTTCTACTCGCTGCAGGAAAAAACTCATTTTAAATTCATTCCAGAAGTGATATTTCATCAAGTTCATTATTAACAATGTCCAGGTGGTCTATTACAGTATTATTATGGTAATACACTGCAATTCATCTCAAAGCAGCAGCAGAGATTTAGCAAGGAAAAAAAAAGTTCTTACTAAAATTAGAAGTTTCCCCTTACTAGTAAAACACCTCTTTGCCTCTGAAGTTGGAGAAGGGGCTGGTTCCTTGACCAGTAGCGCAGGAGTTCCTTCAGATGGCCAGCCCCCTCCACCTTCCAAAGACGTGTTTATTGTAATAAAAACATTTCACACACAAATGTTACCTGTGACAGACTTCTGAAACCGTGGCTAAAAAGCCTCAAAAGGTCTATTTTAATGACTAAATACAATGTATTTCATTTAAATGACAATATTAATTCTATAACATTCTCAACATAAAATATTTCAGAAAAGTAATTTGGTCACTTTTAAATATATGGCTCCTGTCTGAGCTCTAAATTTGCCTGACATACACACACACGTGGGCTACATCCCTACTTTAATAAAACCATACCTGAAAATGTTCCTGGGCACTGGAAGTCAGTCAGTGTTAAAGCACTTCTGAAATGGCTCGACCCAGTGCAGCTATCACTCTTTCAAACGATTCCCTGGCATGGTTTGGTTGTCAGTACAAGCAAACTGGATGGGACCACTCCATTCTGGAGGATGTCAGTGGTACAGAGGTGCATTAAAGAACCATCCCATTTAGATGTCACCTCAAATCTCCAAACTCCTGGAGCCACGAAGCTCCAAGCTTGAGATGTGAAACCCAGCCAGACTCCTAGGCAAGAGAAGAGCTAGCCCGTTTTGAAAGGTGTGAGATGAACTGTGGATGCAGTGGCAAGTCACAGCTGAGAAGAGTGGTAGGAAGCGGCTCTTAATTTTCTCCCAGGTATTACAGACTTCACTTCCCAGAAAACAAGTGGTTCTCCTATTCTGTTTGGTGAAGATCACACAAAGTCTGAAAGATGGCATACTTAAAACTCTGCCCTGTCCTCTAGCTCAATGTCATAGGGAAACAGGGTAATTCAAGTTCCTCAAGTGGTGTCAATCTAAAGCCTGTGGAATACTATACAGCTGCATGTTACATCTAAGGGGACCAAAAATGACAACACAGAAAAGTAAGCTTAATGTCAGTAGAATTACTGTCATCATAAGGTCTGAAAATCCATGAAACATTTGGTACAAATTTGTAAATGTTAAATAGGGTGAAAACCTGTGCAGCTTGATGGTACTTTGGGCCTGCTGGCTTGTTTCCGTTTATCTGGACATACCCACTGAACACCATGAATATATTTCCTCATTTCTAATGGATACAAAAATCAGAAGCTACAATATCCACATTTAGCAAAACGGTAATGCCATTAAGACAGAGTTCTATTTCAAAAGCAATCTTTATTGAAATAGTGAGATAGCATTAAAATAATCAATCAGTGACTTTTAGCATTTTAATAGCCTCCATAAACCCAATGCAACTGCATGTTAATTAACTGAGGAAGAGACACAACTGTGCAGCTTCTTTCAAAGCTTCTTTCCCTTAAGAAGGTAGAACAAGAACAACTTTCTTATTCCAAAGCATCTTTAAAGGGGTTTACTGGGGGAAAAAAGAAAAAAAAAAAAAAAAAAAGGACCCAAAGACTTGCACCTTGAGCTAGTTTGAGTTATTCTTCCCTTCTTACTAAACCTCGGATCAATGATTTGAAGAGCTTATGGTAATTTGAACTCCACTTACATAAAGATCCCCAGATTATGTGGAGTTTAATCTTCTCAGTTTTCACCAGCTATAGCTCAAGACGTTGCTATAGCAGAATTAGCCTGAAGTAATACAATTGGTCCCACAGGGTCTGCACTTCTTGATACCGGCAAGAGAACCCATGTAACGTTGTGGCATCAGGAAGGCTCTGCAAGCAGAGAAAAAGACCCCAGACTCTATGGGAAGAGCCGAACATACCTTCTTTCTTCCCTGAGGGCATATCTTCTAAAGCAGGGACTTAGAAAAAGCATTAAATCACTTATTTTCAGTATTTGAGTATGCAACTGTATGTGTATATATTCACATATAAATACATCATGTATATATATACACATTTTAATATATGTATAGTTATAAAATTCATACACATACTTATATATAAATGTATATAAATTTGATCTTCAGAACTATTTCAGCAACAAACCTCTCTTATTTCTTCACAACTTGGCCCACCAGGAAACATATGTCCTTTTACACCAGAAAAATGTTATTAACTCCATACAGAGATTATATCAGAAATGATCCTGAAATCCTCTTTCATATAAATCGGGATAGCCTTCAATCCACATTTTTTTCTCCCATCCAGAACTTTTTTTTCCTCACCAACAGCAAATAGCTGAAAGGGATCTTTTTTTAGAAACATCATCAATTATTATTTGGATAAAAGAGCAATTACTTCAGATTTTTAGAGAAAAATCTGCCTACCTCAAACACTTTCAAAATTCAGTTCAAAGCACTCTGTGGCTCTCTTACAATGATGTACACACTACAGTCAAGTCCTACAATCATCCCAGACTGAATCTTAATCTCTGAGTAATCTCTTACTAATCTCACTTAGTAAGAGACATGTTCTATCCCAAACAGTTTACAACTGAAGTATATGGACACATTTTGAAAAAAAGAAAGGCCTTTCCCCATATTTAGCAGAACTGAAGCATAGACTTTTAAAAGCATGTTCCTAAATATTGCAACAGGCATATCAAATAATTTACTGCTAGGTGCCTAAATATTCTCAAGCTCTGACCAAGGAGGATAAAAATTGCCAAACTCTTCACTCAGCTCTGAAAATGCAGCCTTTGCAATACTGAGAAGATAAAAAGGTAATAAAGATAAAAAGAACATAAACACTTCGTTAATTACCCATATTAGCATTCTTTGGCATCAAAATTTATACCTACCTCTGCCTCACACAATTTCTCAACGTTACTTCTGTTCTAACCGAGAATACTTCAAAAGTTATAGAGATGACATCTCAGAATATTAAACCGCACCATGTCATAAAGTACATATTGTTTGACATTTTACAGCTTTTAGAACTATGTATCATTTACTGGTACTCTGATGCTGTGATTTTTCAAGGTCAGCCTTTTAGAAAAATGATGTTCGGTATCTGTCACTATTAAACTATGCACCCACACACAAATGTGCACACAAACTCTAATGGCTAGTGCTGATGTAAGTTAAGGGACTGTCAGCCTTTTCCATTATAACCCCTTTTCTTTCAAAGGTTTATATCACAGCCATAAAGATTTCCTTTGGGCTAGAATCTGGTGATCATGAAATAGGAATTAAATTTAAAAAAAAAAAAAGGGAAAAAAAGCCCTCCGTTTTTCAGCTGCTGGTAAAGTACAGCTCATAAGGGCATGTCAAGCATTTCTTTCCTTTCTCTAAATTCTACAGGAGTCAAGAGCTCTGTTTATATCCCCTGATCTAGCACACAAAATCACAACACTTGAGATTTCAGGAGTGAACTGGGGCTGTTTAGCCTGGAGAAGAGGAGGCTGAGGGGAGACCTCATCGCGCTCTACAACTACCTGAAAGGAGGTTGTAGCGAGGTGGGGGTTGGTCTCTTCTCCCAAGTAACAAGCGATAGGACGAGAGGAAATGGCCTCAAGTTGCGCCAAGGGAGGTTTAGACTGGACATTAGGAAAAACTTCTTTACTGAAAGAGTGGTCAGGCCTCGGAACAGGCTGCCCAGGGAAGTGGTTGAGTCACCATCCCTGGAAGTATTTAAAAGACGTGTAGATGAGGCGCTTAGGGACGTGGTTTACCTTAATGATTCTATGATTCTATGATTCAGACCTTTTTTCCCTCCTGGAATCTATTAGGAAAATTTAAATGTGATACAAATAAGATAATGTAACACCATACAATAATCGGATAACATCCAAAAAATAGCTGCTTGGAAAAAAACAGTGGGGCTTATTCAATTTCAAGTGGTAACAGTGCAGTAGTAAATGAAGCATTACAGACAAACCAGGAAAAGTAAATGTGGCTGTCTGGGCATTGAGAGGTCGGCAGAGTTTGAGTCTTTTTAATTTTTATTTTCTCAAAAATTCAGCAGGGGATCATTCTTGAAACTATTTTACAACTGGTATACAAAATATAAATTGCAGCTTAATTATGCACAAAAGCAAGCAGTAACTCACATTACATCTCTGGTCAGGATATAAACAAAAGAAGGCTTACCTTTTATTTGGACAAAGGATAAGTCTACCTGCAGTCATTGCAGCCTTTGTAAACACTATGTACTTCTGACTGGACACTGCCTCAGCACAGCTAACAGCCTAAAGGCACTTGGTGTCCTCTCCAAATCTCACTCCAAATGCACTCCATGGAGCTGACCAACTCAGCTGACCCGGGACTAAAACGACAAAATTTTGATCTAATCTATTAAAGAAGACAGGCATTGAAGCGTGCCCAGCAAACATTATAGTATTGGGGGAAAGAAGAAAAATAAATCTGTTTTGCCGCTGTCACCTTCTAGACCAAAACAACATTTCTCCTCACCTTTGCTCTCTGCTCTAAATGCTTGAATCTTGCTTTTAGAAATTGTGCAAATGGAACGTAAAACTTTCAAGTTCTTATGAAGATAAAAAATGTTTAAAAAAGATGGAAAACCACGATGGATATTGGATATGATGACTGCCTTCCAAGAAGCACAAGAAATACACTCCTTTCATTCAGTTACCAAACTAGTTTCCCTCACTTAAAAACAAATTGCCAAATACTTCCTACTACAGGTCAGCATTTTTTGCTACCAAGGCTTTTCAAAATTTTGCTCAAAATGATGTATATTTCCAATGAAAGAAAAGAAAAAAATCAAGATTTAAAGCATTTTCTGTGCCTGGTAAGAAGCTACAGAACTGTTAGTATAGGCTTCAGCAAAAAAAAAGGTATGTTAACAGGTAAGGTTAAATCCACTAAAAGACAAAAGGACAGCAGGGTTTGCAGCACATATTTGCTTAGTGCCTGGCAGAATTCAGAGACATGAGTTAGACAGGTAAGATGGACATCCCATGAGACCAGAAAATTAAGTGGAAAATTCATACACTTTATAAAGGAGACAAGCCACTCACTTTGAATCCTGTCTGACTTGGTCTTTAAATATTTGGGAAGCACCTAACCACATTATTAGTGCGTAAACCAAGATACTATCTTTTGATGAAGCTATTAACCGTTAAGAACACTTTTGTGCAGAAAGCAGGCAATTCATTACACCTTGTGTTGGCTGAGAGGTTCCGCTGAGATGCATAACAGTCAGTTTTAAGGGTCTAATTAATATTTACTAAAATACCCAAAGTGGAATGCCTTCAAGATTCTGCTTGCTTTCCTTAACATCCCAACCCCTACCTGCCTTCATCCTGGGAAGGCGATTCAGGGAACTCTTCCTGGATTGGTTCCAATTACAGAAATGTCCTGGCTTCAGACCATGCCAGGGCTTGAGAACAGATACAGAGATCTAAATAATCATTCTATAGGTTATCATGCTATAGTCACACACATTCCTCCACTAAGGAAAATGCATGTGCCTACAGGACTGGATGGCAGCTGAACGCCAGGGACTAAAAGGAAGAGGACTGAAAGGTCAGGGGAGCTGAGCAGTTAGACTTAAGTGATACCTGGTATGAAAACTAGGTAGTTAAAACTCTGTTCAGAAAATTCCAGCTAGTAGTCCTAAAATTTATCATTAGCTCTGTACATTTTCCCATAGTCCCCAAAATAATCAGTAATTACAAACATTGAAGATAACATTCAATACTCTTTAATGGAATCAACACAATGGACCTTCATTTTGGTGAAAGTATGTGATTAAACAAGTGTATCTCTTCTCATTGCCCTGTTTAACAGTTTAAGAATAATGAGTAGAAGAAGTGTTTAAATTCAGAGGATACCTTCCACCTACTTTATGTAGGGAATTTGATTAATATGTCAGGAAGAAACTGCAACTTTAAAACCCATCCTATTTCATTATCACATAAAATAGTTGGAACCTAATGTTATTGTTAAGAGCTTTTATGTTAAATCCTCTTTTATGACCAATAAATGAAAGCATGTAATGGATTTAGGGATATAATTTATAAAGAAATCCAGAACATGCATGTTACTATATATCCATTCTCACAAGACAGCAATCTACTAGAGGTCTTTTAATGCTTAAATTGGATTCTTCTATAAGGTTTTTAGGAAACATTATGGAATTAAACTTTTACAAAATTTCCAGTTCCATTGACAAACATATGAATAGCCACAGTGACTTCAAAAGCCTGATTTAAACAAAAGTAACAAAACAACAGGAGAAATCCAGCACCAATGCTAATTAAATACACCAGTTATTTAGTGAAGTTTGCTGATAAAAAACTTCATGCAGTTCCTGGCACAGCAGTTGCAAATAGTGTATTTTCTTGCTAGCTGAGTATTTGTGTATATGTGTCTATGTGTCCATGTGCATACATGTATTTGTTTTATATTATCAAGGAAACTCATAGAATATCCTGAGTTAGAAGGGACCCATGAGGATCATCGAGTCCAACTCCTGACTTCACAGAAGGCAACTTAAAAGTTAAAACATGTATCTAGAGAAGTTGTTGAACTTATAAAAAAGAGCAATGTTTTCAAGCGAGAAGTGAGAAAGAAATCTTCCTCAGTCTTTTCACTGATGTGAAATCTGTTGTTTCATGATTAACGGTTCCTGGCAGACTTCAACGCGAAATAATACGTATTCTTCCCACAGTTAAATAATATACACTTTCTGGGCTCCAGCCAAAACTGATCATAAATGAAGTGCGTAGAACAGAAGAAATTAAGGAACTTCCTTTTAGGGTAGCATAAAAGCTACCTGAGAGCTGTGAGATAAACCGTTAGCTGGATCTTGCCCATGAAGGGTGCCAGGTACCAATTACGTGAAGTAAATAGCTCACATCCAGATATATGTCATCTTAAAACGTACCTAAGAGACTGGGAGCTTCACAAGCACAAAGAAGTCCCAGGAATTGCTCACCTTCCAGAAGCTCAAAGCCTCTCCTTCTCCCCTGAACGCTGCATAGCTCAATGCATCGACTTACAAAAACTGCCGTTGGCATAAATAGAGGCCAATAACTTACTAAGAACAAATTCTCAGCTATATGTGGGAATGAAAGCTTGTAAGTTGTTGGATCCCTGGGGCATTATTTCCTTGTGAGTGTCCTCCAAACTACCAGAGGGCTTGTATTCATTCAGACAGGTTTCACTTGCAAGGCAGGTGTTGCAATGTGTGCACTTGGATTTTAATTAGTGAAATTAAACCCCTGCAAAAGCACATGCTCGATTTTTTACATAAAGGCATTAGAGACCAAACATAAAGAAAGCAATAAACTAATGTGTAAATTAACCTAATTGCTTTGGTCTTACATGACATAATCGACCACTAAATGCCACAGCAGAAACGTGTTACTTTATCATATGGTGAAACTAGCCCATCTATAGGAGATTTCTCTGCCTTTGCCAGTATGGTCTTCCATGTTTTTCTTCTTGATTGTAAATCACCCATTAAAAAATAATTAGAATATTTAGTTTAATTTGACTAAAACACTGCAGTAGCGTTTCTGTACTGCCCTCTTACAGAAGAAAACATTCCTCCTCCCTCCTTTTCCCCATAACGCTATGCCAACGTAAATCTAAAAAATTGGAAAACTGAGGCCAGAGGCAGATGAAAAAGAAATGTTCAGTTTGGTTGGATATGAAGGCTCAAAGCTCAGATCTCTGAATCATATTTAAATCTCTCTAAATATTTATTTGTACACCAGCACACAGAAGGAAGTAGCATGCTAAAACTTCAATAGTAGTCCTGAGCTGTTTGTTGCTTACAGTGTTTTTGTGTTGATGCAGCGTTACTTGATACATAAGTGCTTACAAACTGTGTCCCATCAGAAGCTTCATTCTCTCTACAAAGCCTCATCGCTTTCTTCGCTACCAGGACATTAGATGCCCTGCCTTTTAACTTTGTTTTTTAGATCATCACATTAAAATTAAATGTTTATTTCAGTTGTTTACTCTCTGGTTGTTATATTCTCTACTTTCGGGACTGCTTGAATTACCTGAATATTTGGAGTTACTGTAATTGCTTCTAGTTTGCAATGCCAGGCTTGTTTAAGGTTGAGAATAACATGAAGAGCAGTATTCTGCAAAACTATGCAAGTTTAGAAAAGGTGCATCTCACTGAAAACATATGGCCCATGATTTGAATTTAATGTCTCATGTCTGAATCCTTTTGCACTGCACGTATTCAAATTTTAAGCAGTAAATAACAGTAATATTCAGAACACAATTTCTTTTAACTTAACAGTACTGTTATAACCTGTACCGTTAATTTATTCAAGGTTGCAACAAATATGATAATGAAAAACACACTTGAAAATGTTGCTTTAAGGAAGTTATTAAAAATTTAGTAAGCTTATTAATTAATAATAGAATTCATAGCATTTCTTCTGTGAAACATTAAATGTACATTACATAAAAGAGTAATTAATATTTTTAGTTACTAATTTTGTAAACTCTTTGTCAGGAAAGCATTAACAACATGCAGCCCTAATAACTGTTGGAGGTTGTGTTAAAACTTGCTGTACAAAGCTCCATCTAGACTGAGATTAAAACTGGACTTGCCAACTCATTCATTTTCAAGGCACTTAGCAATACCACTTCAGCTTTTGGGATAAGTTGAACTTTTTTAAAATAAGATAAAAGTTGCACTAAATGTCAGTTTCTGGCCCGCAGTGTTGCCATATACAGCTTGAAATTTTGATCTAAGCACACCCTATAGATTTTGAAAGCAGAAGACAAAGAGCTCAAAAGATATGCCTGTGCACATAGACATTGTCCAATCTTTTAGTATTGCTAGACTTATGACTCTGAATCTTCTGTGTTGCTAATGCAAGGCCAGCCTCCCACCTTTGCTTTCAGGGACCAGAAATCCATCAGACACTTGCATTAGCATACATATTACTGGCCAGGCTGTCGTTCTCTAAATCTGACACACAAAACCTTAGGAACGTTTTAGGGTGTGCATGCATCAACAGGGAAGATGTCACACATCTACACTGCACATCGGACACTGGCAGAAGAGAAAAGAAGAGACACGATTAATTAGGAGGGCGTAACAGAAGGATGAACAAGAAATTTGCCTGCTATTATCAGAATGTTTTTCTTTTTTTTTTTTTCCTCTTTTTTTTTTTTAACTTGAGTGGGGGTTTTTTGTTTATTTGGGGGGGTTTGTGTCTTTTTTTTTTTTTTTTTCCCCAGAAGAGAACTTTGTCTTCCTATGCATTTGAACAAGCAATGAGACATTTTGAGAACAACTGTAATGAAAAGAGAAGCAGACAACATGCCTAGGAAAAAAGAGGCTTTCTCTGGCCCTGTAATTAGACATGTAATTAATCTGGAGTGTCTCAGCTTTAAGACTAATGTCACAACTTCAGTACAATATACAACAGAACAGACTGTCCAGAGGTGCTCTCTGTGGGTCATTTGGGTGGGTGTCCTTCTTAAGGCTTGCAGAGAGGTGTGAATACCCATCTCCTGGCGCCATACCTCTGTTTCCAGCATGGGCCTATGTGAATGCTATCTCATCTTCTCTTTTGTGCACACTGAAGGGTACTTGACATTTAAAACCAGATAACGCTGGCTGGTAGCAAAGGGGAAGGTTTCTATTCACACTATGCGGCATAAACACCGATCACTATCTTTGCTCGATTGTCTTTTAAACAAAGCCCAGAATGCAAATACTGCTCTGTCCAAAGATGGTAAAAATGATAAAAGTCTTCCTCTCCTCTGTGACGTCTCCCAGGAGAGACAATCTCATTCTGGTGAATATAGTGAAGGGCACTGGTCAAAAAGGGATAAAGTTCATTTTTTCTGACAGGACTGACAAATATTATATATTTGACAAATATGCGCTGTTTTTCACTTGCTTTGTGGGGAGTTGATAGAGGAAGATGAGCCAGATATCAAATTACCTCTAAAAAAAATCTTGATGTCACAAAACCACAGGGAAGCTAGCAGCATTCACTTAAATCCACAGTTCTTAGGCCCCAAAAATCGAAATGTCATGCCTTTGAGTCTGCATCTAGCCATTTACAGAAATTTTTACCACCTAACTAAAAAGTTCTTTTATTGGTCAAAATAGCAAGTTGATATAAAGCGTGATCAAAGCTTCAGACAGGGAAGAAGGCACTAAAGACCTATGGCATGCAGAACGCATATTTTTAGTTGTTTCTTTGAGCGGCCAGGAATTGTTCACATTCCTCTGATGAAATATGGAGGAGTAGGGATATCTGTCCTTGGAATTTTTGAATCCATCTCACTTCTTTGGTCTCCTAATATCCCTTCTCCCGCAGTTTGTGTACCTGCGTCTCCCGCACTTTAACTCCTGGCAGCAACCTCTCAAAACTACTACAGAGGTGTTTCCACAAAGGAAGGAAATTATCTCCCTACACACACCCCCAACAAGGCACTACCTTTCTTCTCCTGGAAGGCTTCATCCAGCCAGCATAATAAATTGATGTAATTAAGCACAGTCAAGCTTAATTGAAACTGAAAACAGGCTGATCTAGAAGGTCCTTTGACCATCACTAGTATGAGGGTTTCAACAAAACTCTAAGCATAACCTATAAGTTTTTCTCCTTCCCAATAGAACCACTCTCTATCTTTTGCTGAAATAAATTTTCAGCTTGGCCAGGGTCATATGGCAAAACACAGTGTTTGCCAGCAAAGTCTGGCAGCAGACAATTAAATAAATAAGTTTTCCCTTAGAGACATTTTTATTAGTCCTAGAAGCAGCATTTTGAAATTTTAGTATCATCCATCAGACAAAATGAACCCTGATGGGCTGCAGCCTGCATTTTTTTTATACATCATCATTTGTCAAGCTTTTTGTTTAATGTTCAAGAACAAATGCAATGTTGGAAAAAGACAAGGAAGCAGAAAATCCTACATCAGAGCACAGTTTAAGCAAAAATCTCTTCTAAATTACTTTCTAAGTCCTGTAATATTACCAATTATTTTTAGAAAACAGAAAATACAGTAAGAATTCATTAACCTAATGCAGATGGTTCCTCCATCCCATCACTCCTGAATAAAGCCCTTCACAGGAATAACTAAGAGACAAATGAAGCAACTCATTTAAATGAAGGCAAAAACTGTAAGACAGATGGTTAACCATGTGTCAGAAAACAGGCAAGAGCCAATCCAAACCTACTGGACCTCTGATTTGCACTTGCAAAACTCTCCAAAACGCATGGCGAAAGGTAGGAGTTCTTTACTCTTGCTCCTCTGGAAAAGCCACTAAGAGTTTCTGACACACAAAACTTGCGTCACAAGTCAATTGCTCTTGCCACAGCAATAATAAAGAGAAGACAAAACATGAAAATGTAAAGCAGAAGGCACAGGAATATTAACTTCATTTTTAAAGCAAACTAAGTGAGGATAACCAAAGAAATAATTGCAATTCTCACGCCTTTAAGTGGAAGACTAGAAGACTGCTTTTTACAAATGGTGATCAGCTCACTACCAGCAGAGAGGAACCCTGTGGATCCTTCAAGGATGATTAAGGTACACAAGAATAAATAATAGTCCCTTCAAAACACAAACCAGAGAAGTCACTCGGATATTTACCGCAGAGACTGCAGTATCAATATAATTATTGAGGCAGCCACTGAAACAAGCGAAAGTTTTAAGGAAGAAAGTTTAAGATGGTGTATCTTTATTAATCTCTGCTATTCTTTGTTTTTATCCCGCTTGGCTGATTAAGTGAGACAACTGGTAATGTTATTTGTGTAGATGACATTTTTCCCCACAGCATCATCTAAAACAACAGGCTGAGCATTCTATACCTAATTACTTTATTTCCAATTTTGTATGTGCTACACCTTTTTTTTTTTTTTGAAGTTTGGTATTTTAATCAGCATTAAATTCCAATACTTAAAGTCACACAGTGGGTAACTACAGTTGAAAATGGCAAGGAATAACCAAGGCGATAAAATAGCAATTCTGCACCTTGATTGATATATTTATGCCTGTCTCTCTCTATATATATACTCAACCCTGAAACCAGTGAAAGCTGTGGAAGGCTGGAAAATACATGCAGACTCTTTATCCACAAGATTCCTGGAATTTAAACAAACTAAACCAAACTGAAAGTGCTTTTGTTTATAGGCTCATAAGGTTATCAATAGAAACAGGTGCAAAATGAGTATTAGAGATGCGTGGTAGCCAGCCGTTTTGTCATTTTTTGAATATCTGGTACATGCTCCCTCTTTTATTCTTGATATTGGCAGCAAAAACAAAGCCTTAGATAGGTGCACTGCTTATTACAGTACACATAAATTAAAACACATAAACCTACTTGCTGCTGAAATGCAAATTTCTTTTTCTAAACTAGCAAAAATCTCTTCAAGTTTTCGAACAGTACATTGTCCAGTTTAAGAGTAGAAATTGAGAAGCATCAATTACAAATAATACCTGGGGCTACTGCTCTTATATAAGAAATATTTGGACTTTTAATTACTTAATATAGGCAAGAATTCTACTTTATATTCCTGCTTAAGTTGGCACATTTTATCATCACACTAAACTATTCCTTAAATGTGAAAAGTAAGTACTGAGCCTCTCATTAGCACTACTGGCTACAGGAGCAGTAAATTTAATGGCAGTCATATGCCCAAATGTTGGTAATAACACATAAAATATATCCTGGTAAGATTTTAGAGAGGAAGGGAAATAATGTAGAGTGAACGTATAGGGAGGTACTGTTGAAGGACATCCTCTTCCCAGCCCGGCGGATACTATTTCACCTGTGTTCCAGCAGTCTATCTCTGTGCACATTCATTCATGTTCCAACTCAGAAGGATCAAAAGCAATTTCATATTCTGCTGAGGCATTTCACAGCATTTCACACTACTTGTGTAACTTCAACAGTGGTCTCTCCTGACTCTCTCCACTGAATTTCAAATTTCAACATCTAAGTGGAAAAAAATTCCATTTTCAGTTAGCTTGCCGTCAGTGTTAAAGCAGGGGACTTCTTAAAAGAGCTATCTTCCACTAAAAAACCTGAAGTTCTTACACTGGGGATTGTAGGGTCCATCCCTACCAGAACAGTAGCGGGTGAGCTTGGTCAAGTATTTCTCAATCGTTTTACTCGTATGTTAAAGGCCCAAAGGACATGCCAATGCCAAACCCAACACCACAGCACACCACAACCAGAAGTGTACTGGGCCTGCGCAGTGGCCTCAGGGCAGGGGGAGGTAGGGACAGGGTGAATCCATCCCAGCTAAAAAGCATAAGAGCCGCTCCTGCTCTAGCAGTGAACTAATCCCGATATATTTTTGAACAGATATTCTGAAGTTCTAGAAGAGTATTCCCGCTAAAACGTTTTTATTGCCTCCCTCTATTTCACGGTTGCAGAAATTAGGATAAAGATTTAGATACGTAAGAGAAGGAGCTTCATGTAGCAGAACACTGGGATCTATCGGATATGACAAAGGCTACTGCTGATGAAGGGAACTTTTTAGGTGAAAAAACAAGTTTCACTTATGTAAAGGTGTGGGTTTCACCACCTATCACCGCACCATCTCAACACATTGTATTCACTGCATGAAGTAATTAACGCTGTCTCTTGACCGGATCGAAGATTCCTGTCATACATGTGCAAATTGCACTTAGGTAGCTGAGAGCAGGAGGAAGCTCTCAGCCACCACAGCAACAATGCAAGGGCTCAGGCGAAAACATGCAGAACAAGAGAAAGGGCATATGATAAAAAAATACTCCCTTCCTTAAGGACTTGTATGTGAAAGCAGAGGGTATAGAAGAGAAGTTATCACCTCATTTCATGTTGTGAATTCCTCGAACTATCCTTCCAAACACATGCCAGTAATGCCAGACAGATGGCAAAGAGTGATTTCAGTGGTTCTAGGTGAACACACCTGGCTAAAAGCCTTATTATTCGTTTCCTTGATCCTTTCAAAGACAATCAAGAACAGTTTGCCTTGCTAGTGTTTTCTAACATTTATGTCTACTTCCCCCATTACACTTGTTTTCAAGAGACAAAACCTTGCAAATGGACAAAGGGATGGGAAAAGGCTTCTGCATTAGAA
>NW_009198254.1:0-3830 GCF_000690835.1 Fulmarus glacialis
CCCAGCCGGAACCAGGACAATTACAAATAGTATCTTTATTGATTTAAACAGGAGTAATTGTAGATACCTGTATATATTCAATTTGGTTTTTTTACACTTTGATCTCACATCGGTACTAATTTTCATTTACAGTGTCTCTCAGTTGCACTATTGCGAGGTTTTTTCCTTTTATAATTTCTCTGTTCCCAAGCTTACTGTCCTTACTAGATCCCACTCTCAAATTGGGTTCCTTTTGTTAAGGCCTTTTTTTCCAAACTGTTTACTTTTGATGTCTTTTTTATCACGGGTTCATCCTGTCCTTCTGCTCTTCACTGATGTATCTCAAATGTTGACATTACATCTAAAAAGGGCATCTTAAGCTTCCTTTATAACTAGTAAAGAAAAACAGGGCACGTTTATGGTTAATATTAGCCAACTCTACACTTGTATATAAGTGAGATGAATAGAATTCTTGAAATACTATTTTTTCCCCAACTACTACTTTTTTTTTTTTCTTTCTGATTGATACAGATCTCCTCTTTGTACATGGACTCTGAGATAAACAGAAAAAATAATATTTTGCCCAAATTCAAGTTTTTTTTTTCACGTCCATCTTTTCATCAAGAAAAGATGATATTAAGATCTGACTACAGAAGGAGGGCTTTGCAGCCCTAGGCCTTTGACAAATTTCTTTGAGGTATTTTCAGGGAAAAGAGACAAAGCCCTGTTCATTCCTTATTTGTAAATTCAGATATGTTTTTTTGTGGGGGAACCTCAACTATGTTTTAAAAAATACTGTCATTTCTTTCTTAGGAAAAGAATTAGAGATATATATATAAAGTACTATCCTGCTTTAAGCTTTAAAAAATAGTTTAAGTACAAGGACATACACCCTACTTCTGAAACAACATGTACTTATGCCACAGCTTATGCTACAGCAAAGTAATATTCTAAACATTTTACATGTTCACTCCTAATTCCTTTATCAGCATTTCTTTTCTTACTCCCTCTTTAGGTAAACTGTACATTTAGCAGTAAACAGAGTAGAAAATACGATACTGATGCAAAAGCTGTTGCTGATGACATTATTTGCTCTCAGTCTCGTTATTTTCTAAATAATAATGACAGCTAATTTAAACTTAATGCACAGGCAATTTCTTAGAATATCCATGCCAACAGCTTCAGAAAGACAATGGTGCCAAGACTGAGTTAAGAAAGTGAAGCACAATTTAGCAAATTTTCACCCCACTGTGCAAAGACAAAAATTCTTTCGTAATATGTTACAGTGCTGCAAATGAAAAATCATTCATTATTCACCAAACATACAAACACTTTAAGGACTTACTGTAATTCTAGAATCTTGCTCTATTAAAAGTACTTATGCATGGATATCTACAACATTGGTAAAACAGTGGTTTTTTGTGCACTTGAAATTGCAACAATTATGTAAAATCTATACTTGGATAAAGCCATCATTTTTCACATAATTAAAAAAAAAAGGAAAATCAGGAAGCATGCAGACTATATTGAAAACAGAAATCAATTATTACATGATCATGCACTACTCTAAATTGAGCTTGTGATAGAAAATAAAATAGTATTTTAAAATTTTGCTTTGTGATATTCTTATTCCTCATTGTTTCTAATAACGAGCTTTTAAGATTAACTGTTGGACATTCTGAAGCTTGTCTTCCTTAACATAATATAAGTCAAGAGTAGTGTTGTTGAACTCAATAAAACTAGAATTTCAAGACAGGGTAATTGAGAAGCATACCTAGTGAATCAATACAGGAAACCACTTTTTTTCATCAACTTTTGCTGTTAAGTTTATCTAGAAAAAGTATCACTATGAAAACTAGGTCTAAATATCCTGTCCAGTTTTGTTTGCAGTTGTCTCTGGCTGCAAAAGAAATAGATGGTATTAAAATTAGCCCATGTTTTGCTGATGAGGAGCACGGTGAACAGGTCCAGCAAGCAGGGATGTAGCAGCTAGGATGAAGGAAGAAATTATTTACTATGAGGGTGCTAAGACAATGCAAAAAAAATCCTATCAATTGCAAAAAATTGCAGATTGATCCACCATCCCTGGAAACATTCAAGATCAGGTTGGATCAGGCTTCGAGAACCTAATTTAGTGGAAGACGTCCCTGCACACAGCAGGGGTGTTGGAACTAGATGATCTTTAAAAGTCCCTTCCAACCCAAACCATTCTATGATTATTCTATGATTCTATGAATGTTATTTGTTATTTGAAAACAAAGCCAGGTTTCTGCTTCTGCTGTTTCCTGATAAAGGTGTGCCTACACCTTTAGCTTCACCTGTTAATTGATTAGGCAATGCGAGGCTCTTATTCAAAAACTGTAATGAAGTGCCAGTTTAGCTATTGTTGTGGACTGAAAATGAATGTGGCAACCAGGATGAGCAAACGAAACTTTGACAGTAAATGCATGTGAAGGCATGGAAGAGATCCTAGAGGAGCTGCTCAGACAGCATGGGACTGCTAGAAGCAGTACAACCAAATAAACGACTTGCAGCAGAGTACAGTTCCTAGCACCAGCTGGACAATGTCTCTGAAAATTAGAGATCTCAACCCAAATGCGGGTCCTGAGAGAGGACTTTATCTGCTCAGGTCTCTGACTGCAGGAAATGCCTTGTGCTTCTCTTTATGTCTGGAAACACTAGCTCCCAAAGAGAAACAGACACCTTTCAGAGATGAACAGATACAGGGTAAGGAATAAAGGACAAACTATCATGAAGGAAATTCTGATTAGATACCAGGGGAAAAAAAAATCACTGAGGCTCATCAAACATTGGAAAAAGTTGACCAGAGAGGCTCTAGAAGCTCCATCCTTAGAAATATTCAAAACTTAGCTGGGCAACGTCAGGAACAATCTTACTGATCTTCAGAGCTGGCCTACCAAAGCAGGAGTTGGACCAAGTGACCTTCAGAGGTCACCTCAAACCTAAGTTATGCTACAATTGTGTGATGATGGATGATGGTGTTACAGGACAGTTCTCCTACAGAATCATATGAAGACCTCATAAACACTTTCTTTTTTCATTTCAGATAGATTTCTGCTAAAAGTCTACGTCATAATCCTAATCAGCCAGTTCTGCTGTTTTTTAATTTACTCTCATTGTTATTAATTATATTACACATGCCAGTGAAATAACCATGAGCAATCTGATGCATTCACATAGTAAATCATAACAGACTGAATAGTGATATTCTGTCTCATAAGCAACCCCTCCAGTTCTTACATCTGAGATTCATGTGATTACTGAACTGAGGACCAGCAACAATGTATATGTATCTCAAGGGCCTAAAATAGAAAAAGACTAGAATATTAAGCATGTAGTGGTAGAACTACGGCTTAGAAGGATCTTTCCTGGAAGAAAAGAAAGGAGAATGCAGGTTGTCTTGAGCTCTAATTTATAAGTTACAACCTAATTTTCTTTCATGACCAAAACTGCAGTGTTTTGTAGTACAAAAGTACAAAAGTACAAAAGAATTATATTTGGTCTAAAATCAGCACCTGAATGTAAACCTGAAAGCCAGTAAAAAAAAAATTAACCATATGAAATTAATTTTCAGTTCTTGATTTTTTTCTTAAAAAAAATTCCACAAGCTATCATTACCACTATTCCACTAAATAAAAGCATTCCAAAATAAAGTGTATAAAAACAATACAACAGCAAATGAAAAATATGTTGACAGCTGCCTCTGAAGGAAATCTGTATTGTTTTCTTTCTAGCCAATGGTGATTGGAAGTATTTCTGGTCATTTCACCCTTCAGGAAATCTATTGATCAAATGAAAATAAAAATGAAAATGAAAATGAAAATGAAAAT
>NW_009198255.1:0-54454 GCF_000690835.1 Fulmarus glacialis
CGCCCCTCGCTCCCCGCCGCCCCCAGCCCGGCGCCCAGGCTGGGGAACACCGCCGTCCCGCCCGCCTTGGGCGGTGCTGGCTAACAGATCTCTTCGCGCTGTGCGCTTCTAGCAGGGTTTTTCACGTCGAAAGCGCTTTATGAACATTAACTAATTAATCCTGGCACTTAGTTACGGAGCAGGCACTAAGGAATTTCAAAACGCGCCTCTATGATGAGCTTCATTTACTGTCGACTTACGATGTTAGTAAGGAAACTGTGATTTGCGAAGGTTTCCAATGGCACGGTTCCCATCTTAACCGGGGGAAGGTGAGGTCTGGGATAGAAGAAAAAAAAAGAAAAAAACAAAAAACCAAAACCCACAACACAACCAAGCACAAACCAAACAAAATACCGCAACGAAACACGCAAACCTCCTGTTACTAGTTTGTGTGTCAAGGCAGCGTATTTCCAAATACGATCAGTTTCTTAACAAAAGGAATTTTAAAAAATGCTTTAACTGCTTGAATTCTCGAACTATGTCTCTTGCGCTAAAAGTTCCCAGGGTAGCTTTTTCTTATGGCATTTGAGAATCATCCCACTTCATCTCTCACCTGAATCTTGTCATCTGTGCCATCTTGAAGTGATCTGTGAACAATGCTGGTCCCTTGGACAGCCCAAGCTGGTCAATCAGGCAGAACAGACTATGCAAATGGAATGGAAAGGCGAAGCGATGGAGAACAGTGGCCCCCATTGTCTTGGGCATTTCAAAGCGAAGCCCAGCTGCAGCAGGCGTTGCTGTCTCGGACCCTTGGTTGCTACTCTAATGTCATCATTGCAAAACATCACATTTTGAAAACTCTACAGTCTGAATGCATGAGCAGCCCTCCGCAAAGATTTCACTTCGCCGTGACATCTTTCGAAGTCACCAAAAAAAAAAAAAGGGGGGAAAAAAAGGAAAAAAACCCCAAACCACAACTGGGAACTGGGATCCCAGCCACACTGCCCGCTCACATCCCTCAGTCCCTTTCCCTGCGCTCCTAATAACTGCGGTGCAGCTGATGCTAAACGCCTTTTGCAACCTTTTGGTGAATGCCTCGCCTTTCTCGTTGTTTTTAGAGTCGAATCGGATGATGATTTAAGTTGCATTTAACTTATTTTCTGTCGGGTCTCTTTCAGGCACTCTAATGAGCTAACGCCGAAGAAACGCCGCTGTGAGGGCAGTGAAGTATTTATTCACAATCGCTTCCAAAACTTCAGATACGCGGCGCTTTAAAAGAGACAGGCAGTGTCTTGCGAGTGATTAAACCGGCAGCTAAGCTGGGTATTTATGGGTCCGTTAGGAGTTTTTCTGAATAGTCGGTTTCTTAATACACTCATGCAGTTGCTGCTCCTAAATATTGCTGCCAGCTCTGCTCCAGCTCCGCTTCCCAGCGCTGGTCCCAAAGTTAACCCTGCCATGAGAAACAAACTTTCACTCAGCAGTGAAGCTGAGGGCTGTAGGATGATTAATGTGCATTTTCAAGGGACTAAATCATTGCCCATGTTTCGCTTATTGTTCCTTTTCATTTTCTTTTGTCTGTAGGTGACATTTGTGATCACCATGTGGTGAGCAGAGGAAACTCCCCTCTCTTCCACTCTCATGTCAGGAGCCTGCGCTCAAGGAGCAAAGGTCTGTGCCACCGGTATCTTAAAATGTTGGGGGTTACCTTTCCCTCCTCCCCATCCCTTATCTCGCAGGAATTAGTGAATCCAAAGCTTCTGCTCCAACAACAGCCTTACTACAGCGAGCCTACAGAGATGGATAATGCCATAGCCAGCCTCAGAGGCTGCCTAGCTCATAGAGAGAGCAGTCGCATATTTTAGTGGTCACTCTTGAGTGTGGACTATGTTTAGCGTTCACGCAAGAACAGAGAAGAAAGTTTCATCGGACTAAGAGAGCTGAGCTAAGAAACTCTTAATCACATTCTTTGCAGGATCAAGAATAATTCAGTGCTTCTTTCCCGCTCCTTAAACTGGCTTTTTCCCTTTTGTTTGGGTAATGCATTCTGTAATAACATCAAGTAAATTACAAAGGAAGCAAAGGATGGAATTATTTAAAACCAAATAATTATCCACTGCAATTTGATTAGCTTCCTAAATTTAAGTTTGCCCCTTTCAGAATGCAGTGTGTCGGTAAGAAGGAAAAGATGAGAGTAACAAGCAAAAGCAAAGAGAGGTTGAAGTGAATGGGGCAAATAAATTACTGCATAGGTGCCATTTCATCTTCTGGCTGGAATTTTCTTTCCCCTCGCCAAAGAGAGTTTTCCAAGGACAAGTGCTGGGTTAAAAGAAAACCAGTTTCCAACTACATTGGCCTCTTGTCAAATGAGTAACAGCAGGAACTGAGGCCGCTACCTGCTTCATGCAAACGTTTCAATAGAGATGATATGCACTTTAAGCACCCTTCCCTGCCAGGTATTTGTTCGCAGATGTCCCCAAGACTCCTTCCCCTATCAGTTCACCACCTTAGAACTTTATCTACTAGACAAATGGATCCCCCAAAATCTATGTCCTAGGAGGTCTTGGGCGTGCTTCAGGTACTCTCTGGGCCCCTCATTTGCTAACTTGAATGCAGAAACCCAGAGGAAAAGCAATGTCGTCCTACACAGAGGACAACAGCTATGCATGTGGCCAGGGGCCAAACGCCCTGTTGCTGTAAGTGGGTGCATCTGCATCTGGATCCTTCCAGAACGAGGTTGTGAAGGAGGAGGATGCAGCGGCTTTCGAAGAGGAGCAGTGGCTCCGTATGCCTCCTGTGGAGGTGTTGCCATGGGGCTACACAGAGGCGGGGGGTCCTCTCTGTGGATACCGCTCGATGGTGGGATGGATGATGTTCACCAGGGCCCAGACCATTGGTGGGGGACAGGGCCCACAGGGTCATCCCACCGCCCTTGACCCAGACACGTCCCTCTCCCCCGGCAGCCCTATTCCCAGCCCATGTTGCCGGCCGGACCTCACCCCCCCTCAGCAGCCTGCCGGCCTCACACCCCAGGGGTGGAGAGCCCAGAGGTGGGTTAGCCACCCCGCGCTCAGGCCCGCTGTCCCTCCACAGCACCAAACAAGTTCCCATCACCCCAGGTTAATGGGCTGGGCTCTGATGGGAGGGAAATGGCCCCAAATGTGCCCCTCGGGCAGTGTGCTGGGACAACCTCCTTTCCCAGTGGCCCCACGTCCCCCTGCCCACGCGAGCTAATTGGAAACAAGAGCAGCTCCTCCTGTGAGGAGCTGAACTTCGCTGTTCTCTCACAGCTGGAACTTCTGCCCCTTCCCCCTACGAGCCCCAGCCCTGGTACATTCAGCCGCAGTTATCTCTGCTCGTGCACTGACTGTATTTTTCATGTTTATTATCACCCAAGCCATGTAGTGCCATCTGGCACATGCACACACGGGGGGAAGAAAACCATATATTCAGCAAATGGAGCATACAGGGTTTAGGTTTTGTTTTGTCTTGTTTTTCTTATTCTTCCAGTTTCCGTTTAAAATTATGCGGAAGGGATAGCTGAGCAATTTACCCTCATGAAAAATGATCAGAAACCCCAGTTATGAAATTAAAAATTACGGGAGAGCAGTGATGCCAGGAAGGGACAAGAACACCCCTTCTAGTGAAATACAGCTTCTTCTTTCCCTCCTTCTGTATTTCATTTCACCTCGTGCTCAGATAAGGAACAGAATTACTTTAAAATGTTTGTGTTACCTCTTTTTACCCAGGATTTGTTCTGGTCTTTAGATCATTATTTTACTGTAAGACAGGTATTTTAAGCAAGTGATACGTAACAAACCACACTCCTCTGAAGCACTAGGGCACCGCGAGCCACGCTGCAGCCCTCGAGATCTTTGCTATTTTCACTGCTACAATAAAAATGGATGTAAAAATACATCTGCAGAGTGGATGTGAAAACGCACGTAGTAGTTTCAGTGAAAGCTAGCAACTAAAGCATTGCCACCTTACTTCAAAGATAGTTTTGTAACAGTTGTATAATCAAAGCGTTTTTCTTCCCTGATAATTCATGCACTGTAAGATTATCAGCGGAGTTGCCCGTGGAAAAAAAACTACACAATGTATTGTATTACTTGATTCATTTTCTTTCAATTTTTACTGTAATTTTTTCTAATTACTGTATTGTGATCTAAGTCAGCAATCTTAAATTAACTATCAACTTAACTTTTGAAGAAACCCTACAAATGCATGATAATGATGAAATTTAAATTACTGTCGGTTATTGTGTAATGTCTACACCATGGAAAAGCAAACCTTCAGGTATTTTAATTCCATTTGCATATATAGCATTGTATTTTTCCTGTTTCATTTTTCAGAGTAGAATTCTCTGCCATTTCCAAACTATAAAAATACTATTAAAAAAACTTGTTTGGGGTAGGTTTTTTTTTTCTGAATTGAACGATAGCTTTGATGAAAATGTGAAAGAAAACAGTGTTTGGGACTAAATTGTCAGCTACTCAGATTTCTTCAGAAAAGCAACTTCTTGTTTTACGGATACGCATGCAGAGTGGTCAAACTGTTCCCTGATCCTGCTAAAATAGAGAAAGACATTTCAGTGCAATTGATACAGTATCTGTATATTGAGCTAGATCCTGGTCTCTCACCTGTTTAAAATTCAATATATCCTTTGCTCAAGCCCTGATTCAAGGCTAAGCGATGTCACTGTAATGACTTCAACTGGGCTTTGGATCAAGGCCTTTTACACCACTGTGCCTCACGCCACTAGCTGAGAAAGACTATTTTTACTACATCTTTTTTTTCCTGTGAAATCAGATTAATTTGGAATGAATTAGAAATGCTTGAACAGAGATGCTCGGGGTTACTTTTTATGGCAATACTTTTCATTTGAAATATTTCTTACAAATACAATTTGATAGCAAAATAAAAATTTGCACTTTCCAGTATATTTCCACTCATCTTTGATTTTTGGGTGAATCGCACTTTACTTTTACATGCATGTGTTCATTGCCTTATTTCTGGCAACAGAGCATCGCAATTTTTATGTAAATAACAAGCAAAAAGAGAATCTATTGTAAAATACAATGTATGACAAATTCATTGAAACAAGCAAAATAATTTAAATAATGGTTATTCAATAAATGTCAGGAAAGCAATCCCACACCTCCGCTGATCGAGGCTGCTATGTAACCTGGAAGAAAGCGATCAAGGGAGACTTTTTATGCAGTAATATATGGAGCCTCTTCCAGTTGTTAGGCACATAATTAGAAATTCAGCAAGTCTTAGTAAAGAGGGTCATAAACAACCACAATTAAAAACTCAAATCTCTCTCTGCTTTGTATGGCAACGTGTATGGGGGAAAAAAAAAGTGTTTGTTTTTTTTGGTGATGACTCAGATTAGCTCCAGTTAAACTTAGCTTTAACTCTGAGAGTCAGCTACTCAGATTTCTTCAGAAAAGCAACTTGTTGTTTTACAGATATATATGCAGATAGGTAAAACTGTTCCCTGATCCTGCTATAATAGAGAAAGACATTTCTCTATGCAAAGCGAAGCAAGCAGAACTTTGCCGCTTCCTGTTAGAGGTTGTTTTACTTACAAACCAGTAGAATTGCTTTTAAGCATCTCCAACAAAAGAGGTATAAAAGAGAAATCAAAGTGGAAGACACAGTCAGAATGGTACAAGTATAATGCAAAATCCTTATGTGTCGGTAAGCATTAATAGGTAACAAAGCCAATCTGAATTTACCCATCGCTTTGCTTCATCCTGTATGCACTGAAAAGGTTGATTTATAACAAAATCTTGTCATACGACCTTAGTTTTCAGAGTTTACAGTGTTTCCGTAAATATTATTAGTTTGAATATCCAGGATCAATATAGTCTGGTTAAATGGTCTATAATCAATTAAATTTTAGCAGTGATCAGACAGTGGCAGAATGATATTTCCATACGCGGAAACTCTCTCATGCCACGTACGTGAACTGAAAAGGCAGAACAGACTTGCCTCGTTAAACTGTGTCTGGGAAGACAATATGTGGGGAAAGAAACCCCATCATAATTAAGCGTCCCATCTAGATTATCGTATTAGTGTTAGGTCATTATAAATGATGGGTAAGTGAAGCAATGTTTCTTTTCAGCGGCAAGCGCTTTGAAAATTTTAAGGAATTTAAATGCTTGAAAACATTTTCCAACTCACCTACTTTCAACGTCAAGTTTAGCCCCTGATTTCTCTGTTTATTCCTCTAACTCTCCTGAAGTGGCCTTCAAAATGCATAAGCGTGGATTTATTGTAAACTTTGCTGTTGCAGCTTCCCTGTGCTTGTTCTGATCATTTCAGGACAAATGTGACAGTTTAAACTAATGACTGAACACCTATTGTGTTAGTGCTGTTTCCTGGTTATCTAGTTATTATTTATTTCCTGCTTGTTCTATTGTTTCTTGCCTTACGAAGACTCCTGTTCACTCTGATAAAATTCCTTATAACATGGCTGCAACACCAAGGGTTGGGTAAAAGGGGTCCTCTGAACGATAACACAAAGAGCATATAAAGAATCCATCACAGCAGTCAGCGGTATAATGCAATTTATTTTCACGAGGCATCCTCTTCACTACTGGATTAGTCACTTCACTAATGAGCAAATGACCCATAACTCACAGGAGTGGGAACTTAATGTGCAGGTCTTGCCTTCACCAGCGCAGATGAACTGCAGCATGCTCACCATTATATAATCACTTAATATTTATGGCTCCTTCCCATCTTTCTTGGGCATTCCATACGCGGTGAGCGTTTCAGGGTGAAAGATGCAGGACCCGATGGCAAAACAGATACCGGGCTTTATATTTTTTTTGTTCCAGAAAACATTAATAAAAGATGCTTCTTGCATCTAGATTCCACCAGGAGCCCGTAAGCAGACAATGAAGCGGTTTTAAAAAGTGATCTTTGTACGTGCTAATATATTCAACATGCTATTTTCTACCACTATACGCTAGACATCTTTCAAATTTATTGTCCAGATCTCACTTTAGCATGACTTTAAGTTTAAAGAGAATTTATCAGGTCATTCATTCACTGTATGAATGCAGCTTGTCTCCCTGTGCTAGGAAAAGTTGACACTGTGAAATCTAAAAAATTCTGAGTTTGTCAGTAAAAGGAGAGTTTACAGTATCAGTGGAATCAAAGAACTTGTGAGATCTTGCTTTTAAATGTGGTTTTTTCCCCTTTTCTTAATTTCACATATTGATTATATGTATTTACAGAGCCCAGAAATTTGAGTCTATGTTTATTAATTATTAGTAACTCACAGTTCAGAATGAAATTCAATCAAAAGTATAAAATATTCAAAATTTTGAAGCAGGTGGATCACCCTATGTGACCAGGGAAGCTGCAATGGAAGTAGAAGTACATTCTGTATCTCATTTGGTAAAGAATGATGACAAGATTTCCATACCCAGCATTATTTGTAACATTTTAAAGTAAATTCTAGGACTCATTTTGTACACTTAATCCAGAAATAGTTTCCTAGAGACAAAATAACTTTTAGCTTTGATGGTAGGGCTGAAACTCTTCTGCTGAAATCCCCAAGATAAGTTTATCCCCAACTTTACACCCAGCAGATCACAGAAAATTTACCTGCCTGACACAATAAAGCCCATGGTAATTGGAAGGATTCTAGGCCTTTAGAAATATTCTAAGCCTTTACCCACTTAAAGGCCAGAAAACAAAATTGTTCCTGTTTTCTCAAATCCTAAGTAAGACCCTGGACCAAATCCCACCCAAGTCAGCTGTACTCTTCCCTATTGACTACCATAGATCTGAAAGCAGGACGTACCCGCAACTCTCTGTTGTTGTTCTGCATCAGCGGTGGTTTTGTGCAAAACCTTGGGTAAAGTATTGCCAATGACTCTCAGGATAGAATTAGCTGAGCAGTAAAATGGAACGATTGGCCCGCTGCTGTGTTATGTGTTACATTTTATTGATGTAGCAAATACTATAGGTGTTAGGCCTATGAATGCCTCTGATCTTTCCTGAATTAATTCCTCTTTCAAATCAAAAAACTGTGGTTAAACTGGAGAATACTTCAGAAACACGTTTTATTTGGAGAATTTTCAAGGATGAAACATCCACCACAGCCTTTAGTAGACAATTTCAGCGGTTAGTTGCCATCACCATTAACCATTTAGGCCTTTTTTTTAGTCAGAATTTGTCTAGCTTGAGCTTCCAGGTGCAGTGTAACACGTATTCCTTTGTCTGCTAGACTGAGGAGTCCTCTACAGCCATCCTTCTGTCTCCACATAGATACTTACGTGATCAAGTCACCCCTTAACCTAGGCTTTAATATGATTTATCTAGACCGAGTACCTTCCCTTTCTTCTACATCCACTGTCAATAATGCTTTCCAGTCTTTTAACCGTGCTACTTGCTCTCCTCTGAAATCTTTCCAACATCCTCTAGGTTTATAGCAAGGTGTTCTCAAGCAGCTACGCAGAATTAAGACTATTTTAAACCTGGAGTAGTGGCTTGTGTTAAGTTCTTGTTAGAATCATATTAGTCATAAGGCATTAGAAATAAATAGCAACAGCTGGAAAAAAAAGGTGACATATCAGGTGGTACTTCAGGGTTAGAGCTTTGGGGACAGGGGCTTAACAGGAAAATAAAAAGTATTTGTGCCTTCAGCACTTACAAACGTCAGCCTCTTCGTTTGGGTTTCTAAATGTACGTGTAGAAGCCTGACAAGAGGAACCATTTCATAACCTAGAAAACTCCTCCTTTTATTTATTTGTAAATGTGGTTTAACAGCCTAAAATTTGCCGTGTTGCTTTGGGTGAGGGCACCATTCTTCATCTGGCTCTTGGAAGGTTGCCTGATGTTTGTGTCCAATGTTAAGGTCACTGCAGAAACACGGTCGGAGGACTGATGCTGTGCAAAGCAACTATCCCAGTAAAGTTTATAAAGCACTTGCTTGGGTGGCAAAAGTAACATGTTAAACTTTATCATAATTGCATTTTCTGTGGAGAATTATGTTGTTATAATTCACACCTGCTATAAGATCTCCAGTGCAACTGCTTCATGAAAATGTTGCTGTGTCATGTGAAGAGACTTATAAAAGTTATTTTAGGTACTCCAGGCAGTAATTGACAGTCGGTAGACTGGTCTGTGACACAGATATTCCACGCAGTGAGCATTTGGCATTTTTCACCCAATCACTCTGGTATTTTATGAGGCTGTTCTAACAAAAAAAAAATCCCGTCAGATTTGGAGGAGTGAAATATTCTATTTTTCTCTGTTTTGCTGAAATACGTCCTACCAGTGAAGCAAGCAATACCCCTGTAAAACTGTGTATCTGTTAAAACAAATAAACAAACAAATAGTTCAACATGTTATTTAAGCAAAAATGCTCAGTTGCTCAGTTTTCCCATGATCGAGTTTTTCTTCTAGCCTTTTCTGTCGGGCTTTTTACTTCTGCTCCCGTTGGTTTTGTTCATGCTTTCAGTCTGTCGCTGTTTCTTACACTCCTCCTGTTTTTCTCTCTCCTCTATTTCCTTCTGCCTTACCAAGTCCATGCAGGACGAGCAGAAGCACAGACTCCTCCGACCACCCCAGATTTCGAACGTGGGGTTTTTGTGCTCTAAATAGAGGTAAGCTGGGGAACGGCTGAGATCAGGACTACATTGTTTGTTCAGAGACTTAAAAATGAGACTGCAGGGAGAAAGAAGGCAGGACTGAAAAATAAATCCCGACAAGAGAGGGTTTAAGAAAACCCTGCAACTCTACAGCCAGTTTCTGAGGGAGGACCATATATCTGTGCAGTCCCCCTAAGCCCTGGTTGTGTCAGGGCGATTTCTCCCATTTTACAACTTCAACGCCGCACTAAAATTGTGACAGGGTTTCATAAGTCAGCTCAGTGCACAGCCATTTCACCTTCCCTCACCCCCCCTCACTCCTGCAAGATAAGTCTAGGGTGCAGCAACAGCCACGAGTCAATCAAGGATGGTTCTGATTGTAAATGCCTGCAATGGTATAAATGACAGTGCCGAAGGAGATTATATTCAGAGCCACATACATGCTGCAGAGGTCCCACCTCGAGATTAGCCTAAAATACCACCCAGATCTCTAGGTCCCTCCCAATTAGCACAGCCAGGCAATCTTCCTGGCACTACAGAGGCAAAGACGTATTTTTAGCTCAGTGCTGTGCTCTCTCCCCTGAACTCTTGGAGCCCCGCTGAGCCAATGGAGTCCCAATCAGTAGGCTAGCTCTGATGCTGCCCCTTCACAAAATTGCCTGTAAAGCCAGTTCAGCGAAGGGATCTGTAATGAGCTCAGCAGCTTGGGGCTCTCAGTAAACTGCAGTGGTGAAGCGAGTTCATGGCTGAAATACCAGCCCTTTTATTCATCAGTAGCACATCAATTAGTAGTTTAACAGGCAGAGGAAAGATACAGTGAGTATTCATTTAATATTAGGCTGATCATAGTCTGCATTTGTGCTGGTTCTGGCAAATTTTCCACATTTTCATATTCGAGGACAGCTATTTTCTTAATTTTATTTCTCCATTCCCCACCCTACAAAGAACCTGCCAGCTAAGTTCAGTTGCAATGTATAGAATCAAAATGTAAAGATTAGTAAACGAGAAGTTAAAACAATTCTTCTTACAGCCTGAACAATTCGTGAAGAAAGAAAGATGTCCTAGGATCCTGCAGGATTCATATATGATCTGTGATATTGTTGTTATACTTACGATTCTGGTTTATTACTCTCAGAGAGCATTAAGCATTAATGATTGGCATTATACAGGAAACACTTGTGAGTTAATCAGTGCCTCAAGTTCTTTAGTGGTTCCACTCTTTCTTTCTTCCTGTCTTACAAAGAGCTGATTTTATTACTTAATTAGTTCCTCTGGTCAAGGACTATGGACCCAAGTGTTGTCAAAGTTAGCAGAAAGAAACATCTGTCCACTCAGCCGGAGTTCTCTCCCATCAGCGGGAGAGACGGACAAACAGTTGATGACAAACAGTATGTTCAACAAATGATGGGCCATTATTATTTTACAAACCCATTGGAACAGTTTAGTTTTTTTGTATTTTGTTGTTATTTATAAGTATTCGAGAAATACTTGCTGGGAACATATTTCAGCCAGTTTCAGTCTATTGTGTGTTGGATCTGTGCCTTCACTATTCCTTGCTTGTCGCTCTCCCAGAGTAACTAGTCCCTCAAGTCACATGGGGTTGTTTCTTGTCCGTTACTGGGTGAGTGGAACTAATAAATAGGGGGGTGGAATTATGAATTAATTTCTGCTTTCTCACTGGGAAATGGAATCCCCTCTTCTTTGTAGGCAAGCACAAGCCTATCCAGATCAAGCTTAATATGTGATATCAGAAGTTGAAGATTCCTGGGCCCTTGATTCCCTCAGAAAAAGAAGAGATTTTTTTGATAGTCAGCAGTTGTAATGAGTATTTCAGATTTTAAGTTTTTTTCTGCTGTGCTCTTCTTATGACTTTATGATGTGAAGTCACAAGCTTAGGACAAATTCAATATTAATTCTCATTCACCAATATTGCAAAAAAGTCTTATTCTCAAATATTTCTTTGCTCTGTTCTCAGGCAGGAAAAGAACAAAACAGTTCAGAACTTTCTACTATCATTTTTTAATATACCTGCGTAATTACTGCTTTTTCTGTTATTCTAAAATGTATTCTGCGCATCAACTTCAGTTCTCCTGACTTCTGCCATGTGACAGAATGCTGACACCTTTTTCTACTAAACACCCCCCATCCTCCCCAGCAGTCTCTGTTATAGCCCATCAGGCAGTGTTACTGGGCTGTACAAGTATCTCTGTCTCTCTGCCACGTGCTGGGGCTCCCTAGGTCTCTCCACCTCATTCACCTTTTAATGGCTCAGATTTTCAATAAACACTGCTGTATTTCTCATAGTCCCACTTGTCTATGTTTTCTGAGACTAAAATAATCCTTTCCAACAAGGCGATATTATATTCCATCCTATGATGTTTTCTTTTCACTTATTACATGCCAATTACTCTGGTAGTTATGTATTTTGTGTTTTCGGAAACTCCTCTCTCAGAGTTGCTTCACCCATCTGACCCATTCTTTAGTCACATATCTTGCCCCATGATGTGTCTGTTGCCTATAAAATCAAAGCTTTTCCCTCTGTGCCTTCAAGGATCTGCATTGCTCGGCTCCTGGCTTTTTCCTAACTTCCCTGCTAAGGCTGGTCAGAATGATTGTCACGCAAGGGGTTTTTAATCAAAATACGTTCTTTTTTTGTGAAGGCGGCTGAGTTATTGCCAGCAAGAACAAAATTGAATGTTATAACCCTGGAAACTCTCAGAATATAAAACTGTTGCCAATGGCCATGTCTGCTTCCACCCGTTGTCCCTGTTGTCTCCTTCCTTCTCTGGAGGAGATGTCAGATCCAATGTCCATTTTATCTTCCTTCTTCATAAACCTATACTTAGTCTCCCAGACCAACCTTTATACCAGGAATATTATTTCCCAGATGCTCTAAGGACTTCACTCTGTGTTTTTTCCTAATTCTCCTCCATTTTAAGAGTAACAATTAAGGAGGAACAGCTGAGAAAGCAGTCAATATCTCATTGATAGGACTCATCATATGGATTTCTTATTAGATCCATGATCCCAGTGCTCCTATTCCTTTTCCTGTCGTCTTAGGAGAGATTTCAGGTCACCGTCCTCAGAATGAGGGGAGGCAGAGAAACAACAGGACCTGGGCTACTAATAGCAACGTATCCCTGTATATGTCCCAGAAAGAAAATCTACAAATAATGGCCTTCCTTAAAACATAAACTTGCGGTTTTTTTAATGGTGATAACCCCGTATCAGTAAGTCAAAGGAGTGCAGGGTTGAAGATCCTTTGCGGAGCCCTCAAGAACTGAAGTGTCGGTGCTGGCCTGACACCAAAAAGGGTGCACAGGGTCCAACCTAAGCCTGGCAGTCAGCTCCCTGCCACTGTCTTCCTCAGAGGCTGCAACTGGTATTCAAAAGCTGCATTCATGCACAAGCTGGTGAGCATCCAGCAGATTCTGGAAGGCAGATGAAGCATGGCTTCGTTTTCTAGTTTATTCATGATTTTAGAGGGGGCTTTAAATAGCATATGAGATGAGAGAAGAAAACCTGATGCTATTCCTCAGATTTCTGTGGTTTAAAGATGAACGGGGTACTTCTTTGGCCCAGCAGACTAGGTCTTACTGTGAAACTGCTTCTGGGAAAAACTGAGAAAATAAGTGGTCTTGCCATCTGAGATATACTACATCCATGAGCCTGAACTGAATTATATACAGGAAAAACCAAGAGTGTTTTTCTTTCCTGAATGTTTGTGAAAAGTCAGCAGAAAAGGAGAGTTTAGATGTAAAATTAATCTAAATATTTAAAATCTGAGTTTAAATAAAAATTCGTTTTCTGCTTTCCCCAGTTGTTGCTCCTGGGGTCTTCCCATTATGTTTTCGATTTCTGCTCAGCAGCCTAGTTTTCAGAGTAGTATAACTTCAAAGTTTCAAAGAAATGTATTAACCAGCAGCCTCACATGAGCGACTGTATTTTTTCTGGTATGTTGCCTTGTAAATATGACTAGGTCTAATAATTTTCTGCATTACAGCTTGTAAAACTCCGTTAAGATCCAAAGGTCTGCATAGGTGGAAAGTTTGACTCATGGTTATTTAAGAAATTTTTATATTCTTTCTAGGCCTTTACAGGGTCTTTGACATTATTGTACATAGTAGCATAGCACAATAATAGTAGGAGCTACATACTTAGGAAAACTTCTTAGCAGCATTATCAAACATATTTAAAATTGTTAACACTTTTGAAATTATGATACCACTTACTTTGACCTTGATACAGAGTGCATTTATCTTCCCTTCTGTATTTGTATAAACTTGTAAACACCTTATCTGGAATAGAAAAACTGCAATGTATCTTTTTTAGTTCATAAATAGGAAACCTCTCTCCTTATACAGTAATGAAAATGGGAAGCTGTATAGTATAATGCTAATACAAATGGTATAATAAAATCCCACTTCAAGAAGATTTCACTGAAAAATAAAAAGTAAGCCTGTCTTAAATGTATTAGATTAACAGAAGTAAAAAATACTTGACATCAGATTGTTATGTATTAAGATAAGCAGCTACTACCTCATTTGGACATAGCCAGTGTTTTTTTACTCATTATAGATCTGTTGCCAGTTTTCAGGACATATATTACAATGGAAAATTGTAATGGCATCATAAATACTGTGTGAATATAGCACAAGTACTGGTACAAAACCTGATGAAGTTCTTGAAGCCACCAAGTAATGGCAAGCGATATCTTTGTTTTAGACTGAGAGACAATTGGAGTTTAAGCAACTGATCACAGCACTGCTCTCTAGTGACTGTCATCTAATGCTTTAGACAACATCCTGGGGTATTTAAGACTATTTTTTTCTCTACTTCTCGGTAACAGTCCAAAACACCGGGTGCCTCACTGTTCAGCCTGCGTTTGTTAGGTGCCCAAAGTTAGCTTTCAAACACCTTCAGAAACTCTGAGTCTGGAAAGTTTGGTGACTAATCTCTTGCCTGAGATACCTTATGATCTAAATGGATTCAGAGGGATCTAAATGCCATCTACATCCTGGAAGATGAATTTGCTCTCGCTCTCTCTCAAAAATAAACAAAACCGTTTTTGCCAGGACCGTCTGCTCCTCAGTGAGACCCTAATCATGAAGCTGAAGTCCTTCACCTTCTTGCCTACCCTCTTGCTGGGAACCACGTAGTGGTACTTCTCTTCCAGCGTCAGGAAGATGGATAAAGAATGTGCCCACTGAAGGATCCGATATTAGGGGGCTACCCTGAGATGTGGGTGCTATAAGGTTCAAACTTTGCCAGGTTCTCCTGATCCCTGTGGGGAGCACTGCGGAAATGGGAGAGAGAGTGCTTTTGCCTGTGCTTCGGACTGAATGTTGTTTGTGTTGTTTCATTTTTTGTTTGTGTGATGTGAGCTAAAGGAGGCCTCCTCATCATCTCTTGGACACCACTCCTCCAAAATTGACTGGGCACTCTTGAGCTAAGCAGACCGAGGTGGTTCATGTGCAGTGCAGATCTGGGCCCTGCTGCCTGCAGAAGTGTCGAGGAGCTCAGGCAGACCTCTGCTTCTGCGGCAGCTCTGGGCAGCAACCTTTGCAGCACACAGTCTTTGGAGGTCAGCCCTCTTCCCCACTCTGAATTCACGGGGATCTCGCACAGCACCTAACTGGGTGGGTTTGTGTCTCTTTTTTCAATGCCGGGAGCCTGCAATCTCAGCGCTCCACAGTAGGAGCTTGCCCCTTGCATACCCATGGGACAATGTGTGAGTTTTCTTCTTCGGTGATGTTTTTGTTGTTGCTCTTCTTACAGTTGTATTTATTTTCAATTAGAAAAATAGCATAAAATAAAATGCACGGATACAGAGACTGTGTTTTATGCTACATGCACACCTTCTGGGGAGTGCACTGGGGAAAGACCTCGGGGCCCTTGCATGATGTGGGGCTGGCTGGTGTCCCCACTGCCCTGGGAGAATGCTGCTGCAATAGCCTAATGCGGGTGTCTGCCAGGCCCCCTGGGGCTCACTGACACCACTTTTGTGGACTTTCAGTGCAAAGTGACTGAAATAATGAGGTGCTGAGTCAGAGCCTGCTGGAGAGGGGTTCCCTAGCGTGATGCTGACAGTGTGTGCTGTGTGACATGGGAGGGGGCATGATGGCATGTGGATGCCAGGTCGTGGGAGAATTTTACAGGGTGACTCAAGGAAGAATGAGCCACAGTTGGTGCATCCCACAGCCAAGTGGTTTGTTTGTTGTGTGTCCTTCAGCAAGCTGCTCTATCAACTGTGCTCAGATTTCCCTCCACAGGAAAACAAGTGACTTACTGGAGAAGGGTTTTGGGTGTGAACTAGCATATGTGCAGTAAAAATGTCGGGGTGACCATGTTCTGGGAGTAAAACTAGACTACTAGTGTGGACACAACTTTTGTTGCAGAGCTAAACCCAGCTCCTACACTCTTAATATCCCTCCCATCTATCCCAACAAGCTGTCACCTGAGTTTGGTGGTGCTTTCAACCCAGGCTGACAATCCTGCCATGATGTTTGGGTAGCAGCACTAGCAGTCACTTTCCCTTCAGCTGATGCTCAGCCTGTTCTGCAGTTAGAGAATATGACAGGGAGTACCACCCCCTGGACACTGATGTTATTCTAACACTTCATCACAATTACCCCCTGTGCTGCAGAAATCCAATGTGTTTTCCCAGAATTCAGTGGAAAAGAGTCACAGACAAATTTACCAGAATTGAATGTGGTAAAGGATGTCAAAGACAACAAGAAGGGTTTGTATAAGTACGTAGGTGACGAAAGGAAGGCTAAGGATAATATGGGCCCACTGCTGAAGGAGATGGGGGACCTGGTTACGCAGGACATGAGGTACTGTATGCCTTCTTTGCCTCAGTCTTTACTAGCAAGATCGGCCTTCAGGAATCCCAGATCTCAGAGACCAGGGGGAAAGGTTGGAGCAAGAAAGATGTACCCTCGATAGAAGAGGATCAGGTCATGGAGTACTTAAACTGGACATACATAAGTCCATGGGCCCTGATGGGATGCACCCACGAGTGCTGAGCCAGCTGGCAGCTGTCATTGTGAGGCCATTCTCAATGATCTTTGATCAATCATGGTGGTTGGAAGTGCCCAAAGACTGGAGAAAAACAAATATCACTCTGATCTTCAAGAAGGGCAAGGAGGACCCAGGGAACTACAGACTGGTCAGCCTCATCTCGATCCCTTGGAAGGTGATGGAACCATCCTGGACACCATTTCCAGGCACTTGAAGGACAAGAAAATCATCAGGAGTAATCAGCATGGCTTCACTAAAGGGAAGTCATACTTGACCAACCTGATAACCTTCTATGGTGAAATGACTGGCCTGGTAGATAAGGGGAGAGCAGTGGATATTGTCTACCTGGATTTCAGTATGGCTTTTGACACTGTTTTCCATAAAATCCGCATAGAGAAGCTGTTGAATTATGGGCTGGATGAGTAGACAGTGAGGTGGACTGAGAACTGGCTGAATGGCTGGGCCCAGAGGGTGGTGGTCAGTCTCATGAAGTCTAGTAACTAACAGTGTACCCCAATCCTGTTTAACATCTTCATTAATTATCTGGATCATGGGGCAGAGTGCACCCTCAGCAAGTTTGCAGATGACACGAAACTGGGAAGAGTGGCTGATATGCCAGAGGGTCGTGCTGTCATCTAGAGGGACCTTGACAGGTCAGAAATGGGCTGGCAGGAACCTCATGAAGTTCAATAAGGGGAAGTGCAAAGTCCTGCAGGAGGAACAACCCCAGGCAACAGTACATACTGGGGGCTGCCCAGCTGGAAAGCAGCTCCGCAGAAAAGGACCTGGGGGTCCTGGTGGACACCAAGTTGAACTTGAGCCAGCAATGTGTCCTTGTCACAAAGAAGGTTAATGGTATCTTGGGCTGCATTAGACAAAGTATTGCCAGCAGGTCGAGGGAGGTGATCATTCCCCGCTACTCAGCACTAGTGAGGCCACAAGGGGAGTACTGTGTCCAGTTCTGGGCTCCTCAGTACAAGAGAGACATACTGGAGGAACTCCAAGGAAGGGCCATGAAGATGATTGAGGCACCTCCCATATGAGGACAGACTGAGGGAGCTGGGGCTGTCCAGCCTGGAGAAGAGAAGGCTCAGGGGGGATCTTATCAATATATATAAATACCTGAAGGGAGGGTGCGAAGAGAACAAAGCCAGGCTCTTTTCAGTGGTGCCCAGTGACAGGACAAGAGGCAATGGGCACAACCTGAAACACAGGAAGCTCCTTTAAATGTAAGAAAAGACTGTGAGGATGATCGAACACTGGCACGGGTTGCCCAGAGAGGTTGTGGAGTCTCCACCCTTGGGGATATGCCAGTTGCCCAGGCACGGTCCTGGGCAACTGGCTCTAGGCGTCTCTGTTTGAGCAGGAGGGTTGGACCAGATGACCTCTGGAGGTCCCTTACAACCTCAACCATTCTGTGGTTCTGTGAAGTTTATGCAGCTAAAAGAACCACATTCCCCCAGGAGTCCTAATGGCATGAGGAGCCCCAAGCCAATGAAGATGCCGTGCCACAAGTATATCTACTCAGCACAGTTACATACAGGCTGGGTCAGCTAGCCAGCTACACTGGCCTGGTGAGAGGAAGCTTTAAGAGAGCCATGGACCATCAAGTGAGGGCAAATCTCACAGCCAAGGCAGGTTGATGGTTGTCACAACAGTAACAAAGAGCACTGTTTTTGAGGACTATTAGCCAGAGTTAATGTTTACAGTAACATGCTTTTTCATAAAGAAAGGGGTCAAATTAGGAGCATGGGGTACTGTATTTTCTTTCTTCAGCAGTTGGGGATCACAACACGCTCTTACCATGTAAATGAGGGGTGAAATAACAGATCCTTTTACACTGTTTTTTGAGCAGACAGGATTACAGCGCAGACTGTGTTGTGAAACAAAGAATAGCTCCACAGGAGCCATGACTCTTCCTATGAATCATTCTGTCCCCCCTCTCCCTTTCCAACATACCCTTTCTTTTTGTAATTTTTCTTAAAGGTAAATATCTTCTAGATGGGAATGCCATACTAACTGAATGGCTGGACTTAAAAATGGCTAAAGGTGGCTGCTTACTAGCTACAATTTTATTTAATAAGTAGTGACTGATAATGGTTATTTGCCCTCCTACTTGGAGGCAGAAAATATACTTTAAACATAAGCATATGCATTGTCAAAATTATAAACATACCTTCTCCTAAAGTGCTGACTAGAAATAAAAGTCGTAATACTCCTCTAATATCAGGAGAGATATTGGGGTGGAGGGCCTGGGGAGACGGGGTGTATGTTTTTCTGCGTAATGTTATGTTAACAACAGCTATGAGTGAAGAGAAATTACATATGGAGCCATGCTGACATTTACAGGAACTGTTGTGGAGAACTTGAAATATAACAGAGAAAATAAGAGATTTGGAGTTAAAAGGTTACATCACATTTAGAAATCGAAGGAAACAAGTGTTGTAGTTCGTGATAATACAGGTGGAGAAAGGATTACAGGTGCGTCTAAGGGCTGCTTGGAGAGCATTAATGGACATTGTTTCCCTGTAACTTTCAATGGGCGATTTGTCAAATACTCCCTGATGTGTATTTCGAAGTGAGTGCTTCTTTTTGTGCATCCAAGGTGCTCTGTTCATGTCCCCAAGGGTTGGTTTTGCTCCCTGGAGCAAAGCAGGAGCAGTCATGAGTCTTCCCTGACTTGCACTGACTGCAGTAGCCTTTTTGGTCTGAGCCTCAGATCCAGTGATTTGCAGCATAAAGTAAGGACAAAATCTTATTTTTCCTGACCCTCTATCCTGGGAACAGGGACACAGCAGCTAGATCAGCAGTTCAGCACAGAAAGATAATTTTAAGGAAGAAAAATGCTATCTAGCTGCTGAAGCCTGCTCTGTCTCTCCTGCAATGCTCAGTGGATGGCCATGATCTGGCCCGAAGTATATTCACTTGCAGTAACACTGACAGACATTATGTGTCACATATCACTTCACAGTAATTTCCTGGATTCAGCAATTATTTCACTAATGTTTTGTTTCAAGTCTTCAAAAATGTCTAAGTGTCCAAATTTTATTTTTCATGCATATAAGTAGTCTTAAGAAGCTGTGGCACTTTTGTACAAAAGATGATGCTTCAGGAGCTCAGCGCAAGATGAATATCTGCCATAAATATTATTTCTGTGTTTGTGCTCATTAAAATGTGAAGAGGTTAGCATTTGAATGCACACATATATTCCAGGTATTTTTCTGGGAAAGTATTTTTTCAAATTATTCTTACTGAATTATTGAGATGCTGTTGACTTACGAATCAGCAACAGACAAGTGCAAATTCCTATGAAAAAGGAAAAGGAAAAAGGAAAAAGGAAAAGAAGGAAGAAGGGGAGAGGTGAGGAGAAGAAAAGGAAAAGGAGAAGAAAAAGAAGAAAAAGAAGAAAAAGAAACCTAATACACAGAGGAGTGAATATGAGCCTTAAAACAGCTTAAGGACTGGTCACAGGAAAGTGGGTACGGCTTTATGTAGAAGATACAGTCACAAACAAGACACTCAACTCGTTAAAAGACATTTCTAAGTGCTTACGCTTCTAAAGTACCATCTCCAAAAGAAAACAAGATTTTCCTTGTAAGTACATAGCACATTAAGACTGATCAATTTGTTAACCTGAATGTTCGAGAGAAGAGAGATTACAGCAACATACTTCCTGACATGTAAATTAAAGTAGTTGGGTTAGACTAAAAGAATATTGTAAAACGTCACAAGTGCCCAACTTTGTAGACAAAATCCATATGATTTTTTGGGGGGCTTTGTGATCACATAATTAAGGACTGCAAGGGTGCGAGCACACCCGGGTTAGAATGAGTTTTGTCGCTGGTTTTGTGAATGCAAGTTTAACAGCACAAGCGGCACCAGGAACCCCGTGTTCCCAGGCGGATTGGGGACAGAAGCTTTGCTGCTATATAAGTTCTAGCTGTTTCACTAAGAAAATCCAGTGAGGGCTTTTGGACAGGAAAACTGCAGGATTTAGCCCACAAGTGAGGAAACTTTGGGTCCCTGGTTAATTATGATCCCTTTTGTTACAGTAGCAGAAATAGCGTTGGACCAAAAGAGACAGTTCTTGTCTTGAAGAGTATGCACTCCTACTATTATTTTATTTGTATTCTTCCGCCTTAAAATTAGCCAATATCCACAATAAATCCAAACAGTGGGATGGAGACGGAGATTGACTAAGTGAAACCTGCCCTAAGTGTGCACCCAAGAGATCAACAGAAATCAATTTGTCTTGCGGAGGTAGGTGGTTATACATAAAAGCTGAGAAAAATCATCCTGGAAGCCACGGGAACACTTTCAAGTGGGAAAATCAGGGGTTGCCTACTGCATATGCCCTTGCTACCGGAGAGTGTGTGTATGTGTGTGCGTGCGTGTGAGTCACGGAGAGAGATACTGAGAGACAGAGAGTGGAAGAGAGAGAACAAGAGCAAGGGGGGGGAAGAAAAAGGGAGGAAAAGAGAAATCACTAGAGACACGCAGATGCAAAAGCAGAATGGTTGTATTAAATTATTTTGAGCTTTTCGTACAACTTACATAATTCTCAAGTAGAAGAAAATAAAGCCATAATTTATGCACAGTTCTCCCTAGCAAGTAAAAAAAAAAAAAAAAGAAGTTATTTTTACAACCCCCTATATTGATTGTATTTTTAGCACACTTTCTAAAATAAGTGGAGAATTCAATCCTACTCTCTGAGGCATGTCAATTTGTGCCCACATAGTGGATGGAAAGATTGAACCCTAAGTGCAGATCATGACATTCTGCTGTGATAAAAGCTGTTTCTGTTTGCTTTAACACTCATGCATAGTGGTAAATGCCACCTGTGACACATTGGGATAAGTATAACTATCTCTATTGCATCCAGTGATTGCATTGCACTGAAAGTTGTTTCTGAAAGTTACCTGACTCTCTCTACCTAGATAACTTAATTTTCTTCAAGTGTTTTAAGACAGGAGAAGGCAGTCAAGCCATAGATGCAAATAAATTTCGTTTGCCAGGAGTTTTTTTCAGAACATGATACCAATTAACAAAAAATAATACACGTCTTAACAGCAAATCAACCTGTGATCTCCCTAGGCATGTGCTTGTTTCTAACCCTGTTCAGGAAAGGCTTGAATTCTTGCTTAGATCCTTCTTAATTGTGCCTGTAGGCATTGCTTCATCAGTGCTATGGTAAATACCCATTCTCCCAACCACTGCCCACCATATGTTTTTATGCATGTAAGGACATGTATATATTAATAATCAAGATCTGGGCAGAAAAGCATCCTTCAGCCTACTCTTTTCATTGCCTCCCAGACACTGGCCTCTTCTTGTACCATCAAATGAACTTGTTTCCACTGTTATTTAAGTCGCTGTGGCTATGAAGGCAGCACCAGAAACTGCCAGAACCATCTAAATCAGTGAAAATCTATTGCTCAAGAAACCTGAACACGTCTCACAACATTATCTTCCCAGAGATAAGGGCTATAAGATTGCTATGCTGACAGTGGCATATTTCTTTTTGTATGGTGTGGAAGCTCAGAGAGGGCGGCAGGGTGGCTTTCATGGTTTTTCCCATGAAAACTTGTGCAACTTTTCCAACTGTCTCTTCGTCCTCCAGGTGTCTCCTGCTTCAGAAAGCTGCTCATGACCGCGGACCTCCCGAGGAAGCCTGCGTACATGTTCTGGATTGACTTTGGTGGCTACTGTAACTATTACTTGTTGACCAGCTTTTTGGATGGGGAACCAGCTGTCCTGTTTGTCTGGGAACTCACATGCCGAGGTTCTGGTCCACACACAGAGCTCCCGGACACAGTGCCAGCCCATGCATTATGAATTACATGGCAGGAACAAATTCTCTTCCTCTCTAGCAGTGCTGGCTGTCCAGGTCCTTGTCTGCCATAAGGATGAAGAACTGTCAGGTTCCAACCCCATAAATCCTTCCTGCTCCCTCCTCTGTCCTGCAACCCACGCTGGCTTGGTTTTGAAGCATGCTGGATAATGGATCTGAGCAACTAAAATTTCCTTCCTGTGTAAGACAATGTGCCCTTTCTAATACTAATTTCTAGAGCACCGCAAGCTCTTTAGCAATTTGATAAATCCAGGTGGGCACTAAAAAAATAGCGAGTATTGACAGACCCTCTGATAATAATAATAAATAAGTGAAAATGGCTGTTTGTTAAAATTTTGCTGAGAAACTATTTTTGTCCTTGGGCAACATTTTGTTACTCTGCTTGCATGCCTCGGTGTGTTTCCTACTGAGCTGGCTATATAGTTCTATAGATATAACAATACATATGCATGCATGCATTATCTGTATATCTCTTGTTTGCTGAACCTGAAGTAATTTATGTAATTATACACATAATGTATTTTATCCAAATACACAAAGAATATATTTTTTTTAAAATGCCACTTAGGATCTAGATTTAACTTAAACCACTACTTAGTCTATCTTCCTTAATAGGATACTAAAAGGGAATTTTATGACAACATTATCAGTAGCATTTTGCTGATAATTAGAATAACAATAATAATACTGAGATATTTTTTCAGTAATAATGGTGTTATTAATGAGATTTTTATGAAAGACAGACTTCTTTAGTATAATTATGAAAATTGATCTTTTGCATTTTACTTATTCACTGAAATCAGATAAGTGGCTTAACTACATGTATTATTTCTAATAAATATTCAAAAGAATGCATTTAAACAAGGCACCTCATTCTATTCTTGCTCATATTCCTTGCATTTAAATAAAAGTGTAATTGCTCTGCTTTTTTAAACTGCTAGTTTGGATTAGCTGTCTAACCTGTACAGTGTAGCTGTTTGCTGTTTGCATTTTTAATAGCTTTATTACCATTTGGTGAAGCCTTAATTTCTCACTCCCTTGAAGAGTCCTGCCTTTAAGTCAGCTCTACAATTTAACCAGCAATAATCTGTCAAGATAAGATAAAGACCTACACCAGATGAAATGCAGTATTTTTGTGTAGCATCCTGTCATTGTTAAAGAAAAGATCTGAGTATGTCAAAATGTAACACCTGAAAGTTTAATAAACTTTGTAGCATAATTTTACAGTTCACATTTTAAAATAAATTGTTCTAGAATACATTAGCTTGTTCACTAGTGAAATCAGTTAAATATCTATATAAATATGTTTGGGTGAAGGGAGCCAGCAGTTTTTCAACAAGGATAAAAGTTCTTTCAGTTTCCAAGCCTCAGATTAAGTCACTTCTGAAAATCCTTGCTTCAATTCAGTTCTATTAACTCCACAGTTTCTTCGTAACTCCTTCATAATATTTGGCCACAACATCACTGCAGAGGTTCATTAAATATTGCAAACATTCTGGTTTTTTAGAGTTGCTAATACTGAGGTAATTGAAGTGAAGCGTACTTAACTCCTCACTTTCAGGACTCAGGCTGCTCTTCAAGTATTCCTCTTTCTGTTCACATTCCTTATTCACACGAGTAGGATTTTTTTAGAAAGAAATATATAAAGATAAGATCCTAAACCCATGTTAGGGTAAAATAGTAACAGAACTGTTTCAGGTATATATGAACTAATATATTTATAGGAAAGATAAACAAAGAATGAGTTGCTCGCTTCTACCTTAGCAGAATCTGCTATTCCACATGCAAATGGACATTAATGTCTTTCATCTAACCAGGCATATTCAATGAAAATGGCAGAAGTGTGGGCTCTGTGAGCTATTCCTGAGTCCATGAGAGTAGATCCAGGGTCAGATATGTGGTCGGGGAGGGAAGACCAGAGCACTGTGCAGGGGAGTGTTTGGGCAGCCGTCTGTCCAAATCCTGCACCCCTATGCCCTCCGGGCAGCTTGGGCTGTGCTGTGATCTTTCTCTGCACAACCCAGGAAGGGAGGGAGCGCAAGGATGGCACACTCAAGATTTTAGATTTGTTTTTCGAGCAACTGAACTCTTACAAATACGATACTTTTTTTTTTAAATAAAGAGGTGCAGTCAGATAAAAAGCCTGTGCTAGTAGCTCAGTTTGCAGGCATTCAGCTCAGCTCACTCCGTGGGCTCCAGTTGCTGTCTCTCTCAACAGCGACCAGCACTCCCCTCTCAGGTTGGTTAAACTTTCCCAGGGCAGCTTTGCTAAAACATACACTTCCATGAAATGGTTCCATTTTGATGAACCATCATTTTGCAGTGAAAAAAATCTGATTTGCTGCCAAATTCCCCAACGCGTTTAACTTCAGTAGTCCATCTTCCTGGGCTAGTTCTGTACTGAACTATATTAAGAAGCAGCCCGAAATTCTCTTTTGGAGGGGTCTGAAGGTTTGGCACCACAGATCCTGTATTAATTACACATATCATAGTACAGCGTATTTCCATTTCTTACAGTCAGCGATTTATGAACTGCAGAGCCACCATTGAACAGACTTTGACTTATGAGAACCGGGCCCTGTCTGAAACCGCGAAGGTTGTTAATAATTTAGCTCCACTTTGACATAAACTTGATGGTTCTGTGGGCCTTGGTTATCAGTTATGAGGAACAGAATCTGATTTTTCGAGCAAACAGGAAAGATATATCTGCAATAAATACATCCACTGTGTGCTTCATTAAACACACTGCTGTCAGAAAATCTGTTCAATTTTAAGGTTAAGGCCATAGGACTATTTTGTATTGCTCACATGAGGAAAGGCCCATAGGATGTGGCCTTTCCAGGAAAAGTGCTGAGATACAAAACTTACATTTAAGAAATAGGAGCATCTAAACTTAGGCACCTAAGTCCATTCTTAAGGACTTAAAAAACATTTAGGACTTAAAAAATATTTAGTAGTGGTTGCTACTTCATGGCAACCACAGAAGGCAGCTCAGTGATAGTCATTACCCCTATTCCATGAACAGTAGTACGGGGTAAGTTAATAGCAATTCTAGCACTAATGTGTGTTGGAGAATTTTCCCATGATAGTGATGCTGATTACTGGCCTGGCTTATAGCTACTAAAATATGTTTTAAAGGAAGCTCAAAATATGTAAATATTTTCTAATTTGACCTTGCAGGGTGACCAGTGGGATTTTTTTCTACATGGATATTTGGGAGTTGAAAATGGGAATAAAGGCAGCTTACAAACAATGTCACAAGCCCACAGTCTATGAAAAATCATGAGAAAGCCTGCAGTGGGCGCAGACCTTAACAAATGCTGAATGTCTGCTTGAAGTATACTTACTACAAGCACAGGTCCCCACTCAACAAAGCATTCAATAACGTTCCTAAGTCTATACTTGCATTTAAGGCCTGATCTGTGTCTCAAGGACTTTTTGGAATTGCAAACAGACATTCCTACACTCTGGCTCCCTCTGAGAGATACAGTTTAGACCAGGGGAAAGGGTTCTTCAGAGGCTGAATTAAATCAGCTTACAAGACACATATGGGCAAAAGAGTTCATCTGCCAGCATCAAAGGCCAGGAGTTCAGCATCTATTGCATAGAGGCTTTAAGATGTGTGAAGACGTCCCCTCTTCCAGCCCTGCTAAGTGAGAGCCGTACTGTGTTGAGATGCTGATCCCTGACCACCATGGGAGGTTGGTGCTTCAGCAGCTCTGGCTGTGTGAATGATCCTGTAAAACACTTTGGCAGAAAGCAGCCAGGTTAATGCCAGCTGCTGAACTCATCCAGGCTGAGCCAGGCAGCTTTGCCCACAAAACGGCAACAATGGTGACCTCCAGGAACAGGCCGGTGACACCCTCATCTGACACAGCTCCTTTGCACTGTAAATATCAACTTTTAATCTGCTTGTTTTCTTCACTGTCTGAAGTGAGGCACGGATACGAACATCTCTTCATACTAGCAGCCCAAGCCTACGTCAACCTGGAAAAGCATTTATAGAAGCGTGAATCAAGACAGAAGGAAGGGCAGGTAGAGCCTCCCATCCAGCAGGAGGAATGATGCACCTGACAGCTGAAGCCAGATGGACTTCAAATGTGCCTAAAAGCCTTCCTGAACTGCAACCTTACAGCTGCTATCTCAAAACAGTCTCAAAACAGGATCTCACATCCCATGTTTTAGACAATCCTCTCCACACCAAAACAATCTGAATTTGAGACTAGTCCAGGCTGGAAACATGTACATTTAAAGTTAATGTAATGGACCCCTTGTTTCTGCATCTCATGTCATTTTTTATTTTTTAAAAAGTAGCAGCACTAACCCACATAGGTGTGATGTGAGGGCATGTGTCAATTAAAGGTGTGAAAAATGATTGCAGGAAAAGGCTCTGACTAGAATAACCACAAAGAAGCCAAGAGGCTCGTGGTTCAATAACGAGTTCATTCAGAAAATCACAAGGCAGTGTGACAGCTGGAGTGAGGAAAGACTTGTGGCAATATTTTTTTAAGAATTGCATGATGAAAAAATAATAATAAACATTAACAATGTTTTTTGTTGTTTGTTTTTTTTCTTTCCCATGACATAAACAATGGTACTCTGGTCATAAGCCAAAACCTGACAAAGGTCCAAGGTTGAAAAGGGTTTCTTTGAGCCTGTCTTCCTGGTATAATTATTGTAGGTTCAGAGGAACCAGATCTGGAGTGTTGTAAAACTCAACACAATGAACTTGACAGATAGCCAGATTTCTGTTTTCAGCCAGTTTAGGGTTACTATAATCTCATTATTATGCTTGAAAGACGACAAGTAATAGAATCTCAGGTAGCCGTTCTGTCTTTACTCAGCCGCATCTTCTCTTTTATGCCGATTTCCCTTGATTACCTGAACTAGTGAGGCTCGGTTTTCAACCACTTATCTTCCAGAAATAATCATCTGATCAGCCTTACAAGGTTCTCACTGCACTCAACAGTTTTAATGGGTCAAGCGTTAAATTAACCCTTTAACCATATCCCAGGAGAATACAAAACTTATTAAAAAACAATTTACTATTCAGTCATTGTTAACTTTGCAGAGGAGAAGGAGTTCTTTAGCCAGCTTACTTGTTGTTCCCTCCACTCGTGTCTTGTTTTACTGCATCTTTGTGCTTACTAACACACGAAATCTTTTTAAAGCTTCTGCCTAAGGAGACATTCTTCTGGTTTCTTACTTCTACAGAAGCATAAAATGAAGCCACAGGAAAAGCAGTGTGTATCTTATGTTCTATTTTAAGGCAACTTTTTACAAAGGTTAAATGAATTTTTCCATGTATGGAGAAACACATCTACAAAAACATGACTCATGTCAGTCGGTGTTGTATCACGTGCAGAACTGTAAGGCTCATGAAACTCTTATGGACCCATCTATGCGATGGTAACGGTTTGCAACTCTCTCTGGTATGGGAGAGTATTTGCACCAGCCTCAGCTGCCGCAAGGAAGCAACCAAGCAAGAGGTCACTTACTCGTGTAGATCTGTGTTGGTGTGCAGAGCAGTCAGCAGCTGTGCTGCCACTTCCAGCCTCCCCAGAAAACTCTGGATTCCCCTCTGGGAGGAGGCTGGAGGCAGGAGTCCAAGCAATGCCCGCTGGCTTCATCCTTCCCCAGGACAGTGCACAGCCAGCAGAAATGCCTTCTGCCCTGACTCATCCCAAAGCTGGGGAAACCGAGGGAGGTGCGAGAGGATGTGGCTCTGAAGAAGCAGCCTTGGCAAAGCTGCTCCTAGGAGTAGGTCTGCACCGTCAGGGAGTTCCACCGTCAGGAGGGACTTGAACAAGAGGCAGATGGCATCAGTGGCTGTACCAGACCTTAGTTGTTCTTGTGAAGCCAAGGCCCACTGCACGCGAGAACTGCCTTAGCGGAGCAGCCTATCCATTCCACAAAGGGGCAAACTCTCCCTTTCAGCAATACTCCGACAGCAAAAAGAGACCAGAGCAGAAATATTTCATGTAAACCAATGCCAGAGAGAGCCTCAGTTTACTAGCTATTATGAATGAAGGGTGTGATCCATCCCAGCACTGCTTCTTACAACAATAACATAGTAGAGAAGCCCAAGGTGTAGCTCTAACGTTGCTATCTTCAACCAATTCTTGCTCACACAAAATTCTCACTGCCGTTCACAGGGGTATTGCCAGGAAATGACTTGAATGAAAGATGGAATTTTTTACAGAGAAATCTCATACAACGCCTTTCATCACCTTTAGTTTGTACAATCCCATCTAATATTTGATGACAACTGGAACTGCTTAAGGGGCTTTACTAGCTCAGGTTAGTAGTCATCAAAGGAATATTAGCACTATAAAATCTACCATGTCTGTTAGTCATTACGTGTCTGTATAAAAATAATGTGATTTCAGTCTGTTCATGGTATATTGGTCCTTTAAAGTGGAGAAGTGGAAAGAAAGAAGAAACGGTGTTTAAACGTTAGATGGAGTGATGATTTTGGGTATATGGGCTTTTAAGAGGAATCTAGGATGAACCCCCAGGCCCTTACACAGAAGAGGGAAAAGCCAGTGCCAAGGACATTGAGCACAGCCAGCCTGCCGATAGTTAGCCAAGAGAAACACTAAAAAGAAGAACATGTATGGGCACTCAGCCCCATGCAAAACTTCGGAATCTTACTGGTGTTTGCAGTGAAGGTGCCTCGTCTCCAAAGTCCTCCCACAGTGAGGCATGTTTCTTATAAAAGTATTACTCTATTCTATTAAAGCTCATTGCTTCTTCTCTTCAAAATACAGACACTAGAGAAGACACGGTGGTGACCTTTCCACATCATTCCTTGTGGGCAGGGCCTTCCCCCAGGACGCTAAGTGTCAGGGTTCAGTGACTCCCTCAGCTTGCAAGGGTCTAGGCTCAGATCTCCTTCCTAGCAGTTCTTTAATCACCAGTCTGCAAACATCTGTTCTTCAAGCAGAAAGGCAGCAAGCAGAAAACGTTATCTCAAGAGATATTTTTCCCCAGTAATTACTAAAATAATGTGTCTGTCTGGAGCTTTACATGTGCCTGGTGTTTGGGAGTTACATTTTTGACCCGTTTCTGCGCAAGCTCTATTGACAAATACCTGATACCAACCAAAATTGTACATATATTGAAGACGGGATTTCCCTGAAGAAAAACAGTAATGAAAACATAAAATCAGATGTTAAAAAAGGCATAATGACAAATTTCCACAAATGAAGCTAAAAAGAAAAGGCAAGATTCAGTTTCCAAACATAGGCACACAGTGTTGCTTCAAGGTGTTTCCCCTAGTCTTTGGTCAACCATTTTTGTTGCCAGTGTCAGATGCTGGCAGACATGTTAGAAAGCCTCTGAGATACCTATACGCCCCTGTAGTGGCAAAGAGATACTCTGCATGCCTAAAGTAGCTCTAAACTTTTCCATTTGGGCAACTGAATCCCACGCCTTGATTTTTTTGCCTTTGATACCAGAGCCTTAATTTTTTTAAATATTAAATTAATACCTTGTAAAATTTTTTTTCATCAGTTTCCATTTGAGAAAAAAAAAATTGTTTCCTTTTCATCAGTAGTACTGCTGCAGATCCTTCCACAAAAAACCGAACACATTCCTGTAAGATCAGCAGGGAGCAGAAGTTTGTATGGAGTCCACATCAGTATATGAGAAAAGAGGAAAAAGAGTAATTTGAAATTTAAACTAGTTCTGAAAGCAAATTAAATTCATTTAAATTTAAGAGGAAAACCAAATAATTTCCATTTATACTCTTGGATATATGAATGATTAATAAAGAGAAAGGGCCGATTCAGGAAAAAATAAAACAAAAGAGGAAAATACTGCAGTTTATAGGCCTTTATTAAAGCATGTTTCTGAACAGCCATGCTTCAATATAACAGGGTGATACACAAAAATCATATCCAACTTCTCCTCAGGGGGGTAACATCTTTCCAAGCTTTCTGGAAGATTCTTGGGAGCATCTTATCCAGTATGTGTGGCCTGTATTCATCTGACCCAACTTGAACATCTGCAGCTCTTCACCCAAGGCTCCCTTTGTAGACAATGGAGAAAACCAGACATATCTAGGGAGCAATTTCTCTGAATAATTTTGAATATGTATTCTGAAGATGTACTTTAAAGATGACTTGTGCCCATGAAGAATATGGAAAAGGGAGAAAGTCACAAAATATTTGTAGGGCCCTAGTCATGTCGGTCAAACTATGTAGTTAGTAACATGTAAACTCTATTCAAGGGGTCTTTTCGATGTCAGAGTCTGCTTTTCAGTAAGGTTTCTATGTAGAGCTAATGCTCTGCTGGGAGATCATTGGGTCCATCCAGTTCTCCCAAAGGCATAAAATGCCTGAAACCTGCCAAATATAAGATTCTTCTCTAAAGATTATCACAATATATCTGTGAGCCACCTTTGGATTAAAGGCCAACATCTTATTGGCTTTAGCTTGAACAAAGTTCCCTGTAATTTAAGGGAAATGGCTTATAGTTAAAGGATAAAAAATGGCAGCAAACAGTAGCCAAAAACTATATTGAAAAGTGCTCCTGAAGAAGGGATTATTTTCTAGTATACAAAGTAGATAGATACATTGTAACACCTAATGTGAAATCAGTGCGAAATCTTAGTGGTTTTAAAGTGTTATAAAAATGAAAATACATTGCAGTAGACAATGTGCAACTCAGGCATGATATTTCTGTTTTCTAAAACTATTTTAGCTTTACGCACACACAGAACTTTATCAAACTGAAAAGGCCTTCTGTAAGTTAGCAGTGTTTCCTAGGTTTTTAAAAGGGGTACAAGCACTTACTTGCATAGCTATATTGTAATTCACCTTGAAAAGCAAAAATGGGTTAAAGGAAGTTTTTACTAAATTTAATTAAATCCTTCCCACTGTTAAGACAAAGCTTTTAAGGATGAATAACCTGACAAATAAGCAAAACATAACCAGACAAATTATTTTTTATAAGTGGCGCTGATGGCAAATTCCATGTGAATTGCTGGGCTCCCACAAAGATCAAGTGTGCGAAAAATTTGTGTGCAAGCTCTTTGAGTCAGAAGTCAGATTTTCATCTATTTGTATAGTATTTGTATGCTGAAGATCCAGATGTCATATAAACAGGTAAAAACAAGGAGCGAAACCTTGGCCCTGCTGAAATTACAGCGTATCAAATATAAGCTGTCTGAAAGTTGGCTATCCAGGCTAAACTACTTGCCTAAGCTGTTTCTATAACCAATGGACCTTGGATTGGTGTCTAAAATAACACCTGTTTCTCTCCATTGGCTATAGCTGGGGCATAGATATCTGGCTTAGACTGAGCAGCTAGACTGCTGAAGCCATCATCTAGATGGCTGGAGAGAGATAAGAGGCAACCTACTCCCCATGAGGGTACCATTTGTTATTAAGGTGATGTGAGTAGAGAACAATTTCAAAAACCTTCAGTGGAAGTTAGTCCTTCTTTGGATGATGCTGGATTTTTCATGTATTTGGCAGTTTCTTACAAACTTTAATGGATCAAAGAAAACTCTATGCAACCTTCCATGTTCTCCCAGACACAAATACCCAATGACTGCTCACAGAGAAGTGGCAGTGGAGGAAACAGATGGAGTTTTGCCTAGACTTTAAATATGCTTATCCTTAGTAAAGCTCTACCAAGCAGTAGGCTCAGGAGATGAATCGTTGTTGCGGGACACAGGGATGTCTGCTCCACTCTTGCTTCTCCTGCCGACCTCCTGCGTGGCCTTGGGCAAACTGCTCCACCATCTGCTTCTTCACCCCGGCTTTTGTCTGTGCCGGGGATGGCTACAGGGCATTTTGCAGTCAGTTGCAAGCAAGCTCTCTCCACGCCCTGACCCAAAATGGCATGACCAAGATGATGTGGTGCCAAGCCTGAGGTAACATACCCAGGATCTCAGACAGGCTCTTCAGCTCCATCTTCGTGTTTTGTTAGCCGTAGTGAAACCGCTTCTGCTCAGCTCGAGGCATCAGCAGAGTACAAGTCCAGGCAGACATATCCGCAGACTGTAAGCACCTTCTCGCAGCAGTCTTGTGTCTTTTCTTCTGTGCATGTGGAGCAGGGAGCACAAAGGGATCTGTAAATTCTGCCCTAGAGATTAATAGCACTGACTGCATGTGTGAGTCCATTGGTCTGGCTAGCTACCGGTTCATGCACCCACAGGATAAGACCAGATGTTTAGTTAAGATGGTGGCATTTCTAATTAATCCTTCACTTCCTATAAAGAGCAGAAGAAGGTTTTAATTAACTATGGAGATCAAATTTAAATTAATACTTTCAATGGAAGATTGTGCATGTGTATACCTGTGTATGTATCTGTGTGTATTTATACAATATATTTAACCCTGTTTCCTTAAGTGATGAAACAAGAAACTTCCTTGTTCCTCTCTTTCCTTGCCCCCCTGTTTTCACTTGGAAATTTTGGTTCAGTCAAGAAATACAACCATTTTGTCTTTAAAATTAGTGAGTTCACTTACCCAGGATGAAAAAGTCACAGAGATACTGGAATACGAAGCACTGCTACGAATAGACGTTTAACACGCAAGAATCCTGTGCTTCTCAGCTATTTGTTCAGCTAGCTGGAAGTGTTCTTAGAAATAAGGAACCAGCTTAACTTAAAATCCACTAACCACAGCAGAGTAGCAAACCGTTTTACAGCAATAACTGTGCATATTTACACCGAAGGGCCTCATCTGACATATTACTCTCACGCCACACTCCAGGCTTGCAGTCTTCCAACAAATTTTCAAACGTTCAGAAGAGTGTCAAATGAATGCTACTGGGGAGGATTCACGGGCGTTGCAAAAACTGGACCTTAAAAGGTTAGTTTAGAGTAGTTGCTAAAAAACCAGACCTCCCAAACTTCCGGTGGGGTAGATGCTCTACATCTTTTTCCAGCGAAGCATGATCCATTACCCCGTACCACCAAGCGGATGCTCGCAGGTGTGAGCTCCCAGCGACAAGTTTCCCTTTCATATATGAGGGAGATTTTGGGTAGGAAAGCTGGTCCAGCTTTCTGAGGAGAGGAAAGCTCATAGGTCTCCTTATCAACCTGCCTCAAGCTCCTGGTTCCGGTGGTTCACACAGTCAGGGCATGGCTGATATAAAAGCCAAAGTGGATTCCTCTTGTGCATGGTACACCACAGTGTGGTTGTTGGTCTGGCGGACTTAGAACGGAACTAGGAGTTTGTGGAGAAAAGGACAAGAATCTCTTCAGCTTGAAATACAGAATGCAGGTTTGAAAGTCCATGCCCTGGGTCTGCAACAAGACCTGTTCAGTTCTGGCCCAACCCCGCTATTATGAATATTCATCCTTCCCCAAACCATGCTTGTTTAATAACTGAGCTTGAACTTAGGGCCTGTAAAAGTAAGTACAAGCCACAGCTTGGTCGAAGGCTCCATGCTGACAGGTGTAACAAGTGCATGTTATTAATGTTACTGTCGTCGGTCTAAATGCCAAACTCTAACCTCGCTCGTTCTTTCCCTTGAAAACATCTGCAGAGGCAGTATTGAAAGCAAAGGATGAAGCACTACTGTTGCATTCGTCCAAGATAATCCAGAAAACGTGTGGAGTTTGGCTTCTTTTCCTTTCAAAGCCTCAACCCTCTCCTCCTTCCCCCTCAACTGACAAGCTATATCTATACCTCAGCTGTGGGATCTAGGAATACGTGCTGGGCACCCCTTCAGTATTGGCAGCCAGGACAGCCTGTTATGAGGTCCTCCCCTTTGGAGAGTGAGAGGTCTGCAGCCCAGCATGGTGGTGGGTACCAGAGGGCATGTATGTGAATTTAGCACCGTCACAGATTTCCTGAGGCTTTGAGCTCCAACCTTGGCAGTGCAAGGCCATCTCCAGGGAGCCCTGGGCTTGTGCCTCCCACTAAGCATCCCATCTTTTTCCCATGGTGCGAATAGCTGAGGTCCTCCCAGCTTCATATACACTCAGAACTGTGCTTCCCAGGCTGTTTCTCAGCAGAGCAGGGGAGCAGTGTCTCCACCAACATCATAGATGCATGAACTGAAGGCAAACAAGGAACAGCAGAGCATCAGATTTTCTGTATCACTCATGCCTCTACATTTCATCCCATGAACCCAGACAACCAGGTCAGTCAGACAAGCATCTGACTGAGCATCATGGATGAAGGAGCAACAGCATGAGGAAAGTAAGGGAGAGAAACTGTAGCTCTGTCTGCCCTGAGGTCTGGAGAGGTGGGAAAACACAGCCAAGCAAGCTGTAATCCAGCTACCCAACTGTAAACAGCAGTGAAGGCTCAGCAGCATGAACCCAGTGATGCTGTGACTTCACCACCACCACCACAAGCTACAAGGTTAAAGCAAAGTACATCAACGTAAGAAGCCTGGGCATGGTCCAGTCATTCCTCTGGCACGAGCCCCACGTGGAGAAAGAGCCCTTTGCAGAGGCTAGGGATGGTTGCAGGGAAGTATCTCTCTTGCCTACCCCCTGCACCACTTCTAGAGAGAGAGATTTGTCCCAGGGCTGACTCAGTGCTCCTAGCTAGTGAGCACGGCTACAAGAAGTCCCACCCCATTTTGGAGCAGGTCCTCCTTTCTATCCACGGGCCTGCAAAGGTTTTACAACAGAAAAAAAGCCCCAGGAAACGGGTAAGTCCTGTGATCAAAATAGTCCTCTGATCAGCTGTCACCTGCCCTGCATCTTCGCTCACATCCAGCTGACCGGGCGGTGTTTTGTCTTTCTGTGTTGCTGATGGAGCGCGCTGAGGGACTTCATACGGGAACTGCAATGAGACCTAAGGCTATCAAAAAGTTGAGATGATAAATCATTCAGCTAGTCAACTTTCCCACCACAGGCAAGATTTGTCTCCTTTTGCATCTGGTCTTGCAAATTCTAGTTGTTGGGAAATGAAAGACATCAGGAAAGTCTGCTGAGCTAAATGGTTTTGTCATTGCCCCCCCCACTTTAACTTAGGTTGCTGTGGTGACTGAAATAGTTGCCCTTGCTTGGATAGACCAGCACTACATAAAACCGACAATCTTGTAAGAGTTAAACTTATGAGCTATAAACATACAGCATAAAATCATGTCTGTCACTTTTGTAGGGGAGCTCACACTTTCCCTATCAGGAAAAGAAAGGCTTTGCAAAGTTTACTCCCCACCCCCACCATTTCCTCTCAAAACTTCCTTCTGGTAAAAATTTGGGTTATCATCTATACAGGTTTACTCTTGCAAAATCTGCTTTTCAGCAGTCAAATTTCATACAAAGAAAGAGAGATGAATATTATTGAGTGCTCCATTAGGGATCTGGGACTTTACAGCCTTCAAAGCAACATTTCCACACAGCGTAAATTTGTTTGGAAAATAAGTCCATCTTTTGTTTGAAGTAGTTAATTACCTTGCTAGGGGAACCAAACGAAATAAAAGATTTATGGATCCCTCTTTCTCATAGCGAAGGAGAAAGTGATCTGTTTGCAGGAGTTATATTTTCAGGCACTTTGCTGAGACACCCCAACCCCCCTCGGTTGCTGACTGTAAAATAAGAAAACTATTACCCAGCTGGGGTAACAATAGGCTCCCACAGTGCTTTTCTGCTCAGCCCGCAGCTGCCAGTGAAAGTGGAAACTACAGCAGCAGGATAACATTCTTTTCTTACAGCCTGTTTCTATGGGCAAGGAGCCCTCCCACTGCTTCAATGTATTTTCTATGCAAAACTGTAGAAGAAGTGACATTTTAAAAGTTTTGACCTTTGTTTTTTTTTTTTCCGCTCTTTTCTCCCCCCCCTCTTTTTTTTTGCATGAACCAAGGCATACATTTTTTAAACCTTCTGGCAGAGTGTGTGTTAGGAACGGCAACAGCCATTACTATAATAATAAAATGTTTCAAAATTTGAAAATTCTATATTGAGTATAGTAACCTTTGTGCAGAAAAAGATAGTGATGAGAGATACTCTTCTGGTTATTGTCACAGGCAAACAGATGATTGCGGCAGATTTCACACACCTTTGCAAAATAGTGTCTTTGAACGCCGCATTTCGTTTGTTAATTTCATATTTTAAGGCTAAAATTTTAAAGGCTTTTGCAGGCAAAGATTTTTTTTTTGCCATCACTGCAAGAAAAAAATGAAATATTAGCCAATTTTATTAAAATTGCCTTTTAAAAAAAGTGTTTACAAAACAAAAATCATTAGACAGAATAATGTTAGTGAACAATAGTAAATTAGCTACATATGCATGTATCCAATTTATATGGATATTGATACAAAATTGGCATAGTTCCCAATTAGATTACAAATACAACAAAAAAAATTACCCTACTGGTTAACACATAAAATAACACACTAAATCTCAGGAAATGATAAAGGATGTTAGAAATGTAAAACATATTTTCCCAAAGACAAGCAAAATAAATGAAAACTGTTCAAGCGAGGCGGGGAGGGGGAAGGGATGCCCATGAGTCATTGAAGCGAATGCAGAACAGATTCCAAAAACAAGCCTGGCAGGTTAATCCATGTGAGAGTCTTCCATTCGCTACCAATTCCCTGTGCTAGCTACCACCACTAGCTATCCCCAGCTCACCCTTATGTTCGCCAAGGGCACTGGCCCTGCTGTGGGTCCATCTATGTATCCATCTCTCCGGGTCTGACCCCACATTCTTCTCATACCCAACCCGCTCCCCTCCACACATTGAAACCAATGGAAATTTGACCGATGCAAACGATGACAAATAGGCCGATAGGGCAGCAGTGTTCTGAAATAATCAGGTTTAAAAGCTGTTTTAAAATTCAGTAAGATTTAGAGGAGAAAGTAGAAAAATCCCGTGTTTTAAACTGGTGGCTCCACTGGTGGATTGATAAAGAGCTATAAAGACTTCTTGGTAACCTGAGTCCTCCATCAGAACAAGATAAAATCATCTCTCACTCTACAACACACACACTGTCACCAAATCCATCATTAGCAAACTACATCACTCATCATTAGGCAACAATCTACTATAAATTACAATGGGTCCATTAAAAGATCGTGAAACCTAACAGAAAAAAAAGCAAAAGCAAAAAAAAAAAAAAAAGCTCTCCTGGGAGAGTCTGTGTCAAGACAGAAATTTCTTTCAAGTCCCCTTGATCTGTGCGTGAGACACTGTAAACTCTCAGGACACCCCTTGGATTTCACAAACTATGCATGACATCCCCAGGTGAACAGGGCAAAGGAAGTCCTAGTTTCTACCCAAACTGTCTAGTTTTTTGTTTCCTTGGGCAGAACATCTCCTGTAGATTTTCAAACCCAAAGTTGCTCTTTCCAGTCTGTGAATCAACAGCTTAAAAAAAAAATTCAGAAACGTTTTCATGGCAAGCCTGCCAGCGGGGAGCCAGGGACCAGCGGCGAGCCAGGGACCAGCGATGGTTCTGGGGAAGCCACCGGGCTACCTGCACCTTTCCCGAGGGCTCCTCCCGGGTTGGGGCACAGGCCTCTGGAGGAGCTGCCAGCCAGGCCCTGCACCCACTTGAAGGTCTTCTCCTTGGCTTCGGTGGGGTTGCAACCAAGTCAAACCAAGTTATCATTTCAAAAGCGTGTCTCTCGTCATCTGCTGTATTAATAGTTATTTGCATGCTATTTCCTGGTTTCTTTGCTGCGATATGTGGGTGCAGGCAGAAGAATTCTAAAGGATTTTTAGGCTGATAGTACTTCCATTATTCAGGACAATGTGCTATCCAAGGCAGGCAGCTATTTGGGATAAATAGCATATCCCCATTTGTCCAAAATAGCCAAATGTCTGGCATGAGTCATGCCAAACAGGCAGCTGCTCGGCAGGAGTGTAGTACTGGCATACTAAAAAGCGGAAGATATTGGAGGGGGCAGAGGGAGCTAAAGGTGGCACCAGGGTATAGTGACAGAGGGTTTGTCGGGTCAGTAACACACAGCTACCGCACTCATTAAAACCATCAGATGATGCCATCATAAATGTCAGTATTTGTCTGCAGTTTGCACACAACAGTTTCCAAGACACCACACATCTCCTCAGTACTTAAACCAGACAATAAACGAGTATCTTAGGGCCGCTGTGTGGGAGGCGTTGGCAGGAATTACCTCTGGAGCACACATACTGCAAGTACGATATCACCGCCAGAGAAACACACCGGGCAGGGACAGGAAAGTCTTGAGAAACAATTCCTTTCGTAAGGGTGCTGCTGTGTGATTTGCACGGCACAGGGTATCCCCTCAGCTGTCTGAGATGGCTTCCTGAGAAGTAATGGCATTCACAAGGAGCAGGACAGATGTCGCAGGGAGGTACATGAATAAATTTCCAGGCGAGTAAAGGTATCCGTGTCCTCAGCTGGCTGCCGGGTAAAACCACGTACACGCAGACTTGTGAGCACTGTACATATCCATGCTGCGTGCAGGCACCCTCCTGTCCTTTCCAGGCTATAAATTCCCTTCCTTTCTCAGCATTCATAAGTGCTAATGATTTAAGCTGCAGATACTCCTGCGAAGTAGGTAATGAACTCTATTTTATAGAGGGAGAAACCAAAGACCTAAAATTTGTGCAATACCCAACGCCGCAAAGGAAGCGTGGGGCAAAGTCTTGAATGAAACCAGCTACTGAGAAATGGTCTTCTACAAAAATATCCTTTGTCACATTCACTGCAATGCAAGCTCAGCAGGTGCCTTTTCCAATTCAGTATCTCGTCCATCTACTTTTCTTTTAAAATAAATGAAAACAGTCCCTGGCATGTAGTAAACTGCTTGTCAAACTTAGGAATTCTTTAGCTTACATTATCTTTAGCACATTTAAGTGCCAAAAAATAAAAAATGAAACTGGGTAAATGTGTAGTTAGTCATGCTTGTAAAAATGTCAACGCTATCAAAAATATTTGTGTGAAAATCATAAACAAAATCTGCTGCCATGAGATTGGTTCTTAATTATGGGACAAAATGATTTCTTTTTCATAAAGACTTAAAAAAAAGAGAGCTAACGCTGTGATGGAAATATTGGCACAAACTTGACTCAGATGTTTCCCTGGGGTAATAAAGTTGCTCCCAGAAAGAAGAGGATTATAATCTTCACAGAATACCTTAAAAATCCAGCTAGAATGCCAGGCTAGCTTAGCAGGCTCCTAATAGGATGTGCAATCCTGCACCTCTAAGTATGTTTGGAAGGGTTGAGGTACTTAAAGACAAGAGAGAGTTGGTTAGTAGTCCTTTAATTGGCATTTTTGAGTGGATTTCTTGAACTGCAACTCTCAGATTTGCGCACTTGCTTACAGAGGCTGGATAAGCATATTTTATAACCTAAAAAAATAAACAAAAGCAGTAGGTCACCAGACCAAATCATGCAGGTCAGTGGAGAGGAATACCTATAGCTGTATTGAGGTTTGTGTTCGCTGACCTGTGGGAACAGTTGGTGGTCCCACTCCATTTCTGAAGGACAGATGTCTTCACCCACATGCTACCACAGGTGGCAATGCTGTGGTCAGCAGATCCCATGGGCACATCCCAGGAATGAACCCCCGCAGAGGGGCTTCGCTGGGGCCAGGTGCACCGGCAGGGCCTTTGGAGAAGTTGTCCTCTCTTCCCCCTCTCTTCTTTGCAACTTTATAAAAGCAGACTCATACTCTTAACTTGTGGTTAATTGGGAAACTTCCACTGGTAGTAAAGTCATAGGGAGTGGAAGTGGGCATTCAATGGTATGGGCATTCAGGGACTTAATTTCCAAACCATGCAGTAAGTGCAGACATTACCATCTTCTCAGAACAGAATCATGTATGTCTGTGCATGGTTGTAAAGTATAAGACTCACCAAACCAATATCAAAAGAGATAGAGAGCCAAGGTATTTAAGAAATTTTTTATTATCAGGGTGGTGAAACACTGGAACAGGTTGCCCAGAGAGGTGGTAGATGCCCCATCCCTGGAAACATTCAAGGTCAGTTTGGACGGGGCTCTGAGCGACCTGTTCTAGTTGAAGATGTCCCTGCCTATGGCTAGATGACCTTTAAAGTTCCCTTCCAGTCCAAACCATTCTATGATTCCACAATTTCTCTTGCCCTAAACTGCAAATACAGCTTGTTAAAGTTAGTGTCCAACTGTATGGATCACTCAGCAGTGATCAGGTTTCTCAAGAGTTTGGAGAAATGGCACTGAAAGGTCTGTCACAACGTGGCACAGAACAAGTTACTAGCAAGAAGCAACTTCCAAAAAGGGCTGCAGCAACTGCAGCAATGTTTCCTCCTGAGCTCTGCAGTCTCAAGGCCTCTTACAGAAATGGTTTCCCATCCCTTAATATCCCCGGGAGTTCAGTACTGATGTGTTATATTGCAAACCTAAAAGATTTCTTGGAACAGAACAAATATTCATAAAATTCATCTTTTATTACTCCATTTCATGTCTCTCTCTTGTTATCTTCCCTCCTCATAGAATTTCAGATTACTGCTTGAAAAGGTAAGGGAAAACAATCTTATATTAATACTCACTAGATTTATTCATGGGGGTTTACGTTATCGTATTTTATAATTGAAAATATCTGCATGGAATCGAGATACAATCAAAACTCAAGAGAAAAGTAACATTTTTCATATCACAAAGGGGATAAAACCTGAAGCAGAAAAACGTGACATTAAATGAACAAAGGCCATGTTATGTTGGCTCATTTCAAGCATGTCTACCTTCATTCCTCCGAACAACTCTACTGAGAGAGTCCTGGTACCTCTTTCTTGCTATCACCATAAAAACAAGCTTTTGCTGGAAGAAAAAAAGATGAGGCTCTCCTAGGCACTGTTTTTAATGCTTACCATTCATCAGATAGAGGAACTGGTGAAATATTTCTTGCTTCCTGGAAAAAAGAGGTAGAACAAGAGCTGGATAACTTTGTGACACCCGTTTCTGGTTTGTCTTGTGAAAAAATGACATTGTTTTAACAATAAATAAGAGCAGATTTGTTACAGTGTTCAGGGAGTGTGAGGACTAGGGGAAAGACAGATTAGGAATAACTGGATTAAAGACAGTCTTCTAAGCAGGAGAAAAAAATATTGCCTGGAGATATTTCAGTGTTAAGTAACACAAGCAGTAGTCTGTGGCCTGCCTTGCACAAAGGGAAAAGAAAGGTGCCTTCCACACTGGTCATCCTTGGATGGGGAGAGGGGAGGTGTTGAAAGCACTGCCCACTGCTCAGGACATTCATCCCACCAGCGGCTCTGCCTATCCTCTGTACCCCAGCGAGTCGGCAGGAGGATGCGTTGTCATCAGGCCAGCACAGGACATGCAACTTCTGGAATAAGGCAGCAAGACTGTCATGCTCTGAAATGCCATCTGCTTCCTGGCCTATTCGTAGAACAGTACCAAAACATGTTCCCAGTGGCTCACTCAAGGGAGCCCCAAAAGGCATCAGACTTTTTTTGCTTCTTTTGGGAATTGGGCTTCTCCGAGGCCATCTATTTTCAAGGTCCCTGGAGCACAAAGTCAAGCAAAGTAGGTTCCTTTACACAACAAGCAGTGAGAAGTTTGGCTCAACTTTGTTGAGAGCATCATCAAAATTCAACCTAAGTGTGATAAACAGTCAAGGTTTGTTTTCTACGGACAAGCTCTCAGCTCATTGTCCTCAGGTTGTTGAGAGACAGAAGAGGGAAACAGATATCCTCAGGTCTCTGAGGCATTACTCAAATATTTCTACAAAACCTCGCCTCCTTCTAGATCTTCCTTTCTTTACTGCTGTCGTGGTTTAACCTGGCACGCAGCCAAATACCACGCAGCTACTCGTTCACTCTGTCCCCCCCCTCAGTGGGACGGGGAGAGAATTGGAAGGGGGAGAGTGAGAAAAAACTCATGGGTTGAGATAAAGACAGTTTAATATAACAGAAAAGGGAAAATAATAATAATAATGATAGAATATACAAAATGAGTGATGCACAATGCAATTGCTCACCACCCGCGCTGACCGATAACCAAGTAACGATCGCCACTTCTTTGAACACGCCTACCATTCATATACTGAGCATGATGCCACATGGTATGGAATACCCCATTGGCCAGCTGGGCTAGCTGTCCTGGCTGTGCTCCCTCCTCCCGTTCTAGCTTGGTAGCAGAGGATAGTTGTCCTTGACAAGGTACTTAGCAACAACTGAAAACATCAGTGTGTTATCAACATTCTTCTCATACTAAATCCAAAACACAGCACTAGGAAGAAATTTAACTCTATCCCAGCTGAAACCAGGACAACTGCCAACATTTAGGGTCCAGAAGTGGCATCCTCTCTACTGGGCCTGACCACACTACAGTATTGCAAATATTACAACTAGTTCACACTGATGGAAAGGATGAGTAGAGAAGATGTGTGAGATAGGATAATGTGGGTGTGTTTCCTGATAGGAAGGGTCACAGCCACCCCACTAGTCCATCCATTATCCTGATGAGCCCGGGAGTAAAGCTCTTGCCCTCATCTTGTCCCTCAGCCACCCCACTAGTCCATCCTGATGAGCCCAGGAGTAAAGCTCTTGCCCTCATCTTGTCCCATTCTTCCATTGCTATCCCACTTCCAGGCAGGATATCAGAATAGGTGCCTGGAGATACATTCAGCCTCTTTGGTCCTGAGTCCTGAGTCCTACTAATGCAGTTCTTCCAGCGCAATCATGTGCTACTTGTAAATGCAGTTGTCTGCCTCTTTCCCGATCTCACCAGCAGCTCTGAGAAGCTGTTGGAGGAGTCTGTGAGACAACTGTACGTAACTTTGCACTTGGCTGTGTAACTGTCTAAGTAGATATAGAGATGCCTATATCTAAGGCTGAGGTTGAGTGAACACTAAGCAGAGGAATTAAAATCTAAAATTAAAATGCTACCATTTTGTGACAGTGTTATAATACGCCTATTTAGTAGTTTCTGAATCTCTGGTTTGCAGCATCTCTGGTGTATTCGCCAGCTAGTTTACCACCCTTAGTTTATAAGGCACCATAATGTTAGACATCTACAAAATGTAGCCATCTGCATCAAAGCTGTTAAGTCTTTGGATTTTCTTAATTGCAAGTCATGTGACCTATAGTAGCTGTCTAATTCCAGATGAGCCTAATTACTGCTGGGAAGTGCTTATATCTTTCCATTGACTCTAACAGGGCAAAAGAAGAAGTGGACTAATTCAGATGTCTGCATTGTAGAGGTCTGAATTTCAGTCATTCAGATCTAAATTTGACTTACTTAATTTCACCACAGGTGTCTCCATGCAGTTTAAGAGAACCTATTAAAAACACATCTTCACATAAGGGGCAAACACCAAAGGTAAGGTGGTGAGTGAGAGGTGTGCAAATTTTTCACAAACAGGTTCAAGCTCACTTCTCTATCTGTTTAAGATGAAAATCAGCCTCAGAACAAAATGCAGAGATTGCTTTTTTGGCATAGGTTTCCCACAGTAAATAATAGATACAAAATTAGCTAGTGAGGGAGGAAGGGAAAAAAACATAGATCATTTGCTTTCGCTTGCAAAACATTCAGAACAATATAAATCCTGAGACAGACAGAGACTGTCCTCTACAGATGGGCACTGGGCATCTACAACAAAACACAGTCATGACCCTACATACAAGTTTCTGTGAAGGGCCATTAGATGGGAGACAGCTCATTGTGTGCACATGTGTTTGGATGAGAAAAATGAGTCACTCCCAACGCTGGATCAAACAGGTGATGTAAAGAATTGGCAGGGAGAATGATGCAGACAAAAGCTCTGCTTTCTGAAAAGCACTGAGTCACATCCTAGGAAAAAGCATAAAAAAAGAAAGCAAAACTGGATGCAGTGATATCAGCTGAGAGCAGGGAGCAAGGATGAACACACCTACTCTGCTACCGAGGACGCACACCTGTATAAACCAAGGAGCCTAGACTAGGTTTTGCAGTGGCTTCTGTAAGGCCTTAGGATTGAAAGTTTCTGTCTGTTCAGCAGCAGGTTCGTTAGGAACAGTCTTTTTTGTAATCCCACACGTCACACGTCAGCACAAGGTAGAACTTCTCTGGAATGACAAATTCTTCACTGCAGAAACCTGGTCACAGGGCTGGTAAGAAGGTCTGCTGAATGGGAGAATCAGGTTCACCAGCTTTCCAAAGTTTTGCTGTCCTTCTTAGCGATATTTCTAATTTGACCTCAGTGAAAGCGTAACAACCAGGAGATATGCCATTGCATTTGTAATATAAGAGACGGACTGAATAATGTTATGAACCTTCTAGGACCAAAAAGCTACTAATATAGTGAACTCTTAATTCCCCTGCTACGTTTTACCTAGGTTTTAGAGCAATGGAAGACAAGCAGAGCTTTTTTAGCTCTAGTCTATGGGCCAGCTTTACTGGGTCTGGGCTGTCTTTGTGTTGAGCTGCCCAGGTATCCTGCTCTCCTCCCCAGTACCTTTATTATCCTGACATCCTGGGCCCCCTCTACTTACCATGGTTAGTGGAGATTGAGACAGTTCAGTTCACTGACTTAAAGGAATTCACCTCACACTGTGACACCTTTTTGGTGATTTTACTAACTACTGGCCATTCACAAGAAGGAAAAAAAAGCTGCAGACCACCAGCTCTATCATCACCTTCTTGGATATGGCAAGGCAGTTAGCTCCAGTTAGCCCTTTAGGGGACCAGCTTCTGATATGAATAACAGATTCAGAAACCTGATTTCTGAGCTTGGGACCCCTCAAATGAGGCAGCAGGTGTCTAGCCTTTAAGGCACAGACAGGATAATTCTGTGGGGCAGCTCCCCTATTGCTTTACAAGCCTCTTTTTCTATACACATGTAACAGTTGATATGGCAGATACTCTGAGAGGTAGAACTCACCGGGAAGATGAATACAAATTGAGTTAAAGGTTAAGCCGAGTTCAAGCAGCATAAACTGACTTAGTTATATTCTGAATTTTTGGGCATCCAAGTGCTGTTTCCTCAAATCTCTACTCATTTTTCATTAATGCTTCATGAGGCCCTCAGAAGACCTCATTGCTTTACATCTGCCCTGGCTCTGCTTCTGTGAAAGCAATTTTTGTGTATTCTGGGAAACAGATGTGAGTAAGAGATGGATTTGGGTAGATTTGAGGATTGCCATTCTCTTGACACTTTTCTGGAAGTTCAAAGAGGTACTTGTCACTCGACCCCAGCTTTTGGGAAGAAACATAGGCCAGTTTCGGGACACCACAGATTTTTGCTGGACCAGGCTAAAGCCCAAGACCAGAGCGACACATGAGACTATTAACACATTAGACCTCCCCATCCCCCAGTGAACTTTTGTTGGCCTCTCCTCATCCTGAAAGAAAGGGGGAAAAACATCCTTTTTGTAGTGGCTGGTTATTATATAAAGCAAATCAAGAGTGAAGGGAGGGAGCAAAGAAATGGCACAGAGCCCGATAAGTGCACCCTTAAATCTATAATTAAAACCAAAGGCAAGTTCCCAATATAGCCAATTCAGTTATATAAGATCTTACAAAAGCTTCACACTGTTTGCTGGGTTTTGCTTTATTACTGTTCCCTCTTCTCGGAGTTCACTTCAGGTCAGTAGCAGATGTGGTGTTGCAGTCAGAGTTTATGGCAGGGTAGAAATCTCACAGTGCCCTGTTTGTAAAGATATGCAAGTGTGCACCCAGAGGGGAAAAATAATCACTGGCTCTACTTGAAAGGGAAAAAGTTAATGGTCACTCTGGAGCTCACTTTAGGCCACCTCCAGCTCCGGAAACAGATTGCTAGTTACCAAGAAATTACTTTAAATGGTGTCCTGAGAGTCTGTAAAAGGCTCCTCCTTGCTCACCGATCAGAGAAACATGGCAAAACTACATGTAAGACAAGAAATCAGTCTGGATACGGCCTGGCTAGCTGGCCAGACTAAGCCATGAGGATACAGAAGTGTTCTCAGAAAGCTCATGACAAGTCTATACCACATTTCTTCATACCTACTAACAGCAGCCTGCAGGAAAACACGAGTTCAGCTGGCATTTTTGTAAGTGTAGGCAGCTCACTGTTCTGTGCAACTGTACCGGGAGTAGCTATCTCCACGTGGGAGTTGGAACATGTATGAGAACTACATTAAATAGTATGCAAGCTAGGTTTCAGAAATATAAATAAAAAGAAGTTATCATAAGTGATAAAACCCTTCACTACTGCATCCTCCTCTTGCATTCTTTACAGCAGGGGTAGGCAGTAGCATTCCTAGAAGCAATGGTTTCCTAGGGCCATGCTGAAACTAAGCTCTTCTTCCATATTAAAAAACCCAAACAACCCAAAACACCAAGAATACTGTGTTTAAACACAAAAGATCCACTCAGCAGCAATCAGCACTGCGCAGACATCCATGTATTTCCTAGATTTCAAAGATAAGAAGAATGTGGGTGCCTGGTTAAGTGACAAAGTGCAGGCACATGCAACACGTGCAACCTCCAATTTCATCAGTTAATGCAATTTGCTGAAGTCTCATATGCCAGGGTGGTAAATCTCCTCAAGAAGAACTTATCTGGAAGAAGCTGACGATTGCTGAGTGTAGCACCAACATTCACAGATTGAAATACCTTCATGTTCTACATTCCAATTATATTTAGACTAATTTGTCCCACAAAAGTAGAAATAGGGGAAAATAGAACACTTTCAAAAAAAATCCTAAAATGCTACTCTTTTTTTCCAGTGACAGTCAGAAACATTACCGTTTTTTACCAACATGATAGGTAGCAGAAAAATGGGAAGAATTATTTGCAGGAATGTTTATGAAATCTATGACCATCTTTTCTTTGCAATATGAAACCTAAATGAAATGTACTTTTAAAAATTAGGAGGCCACATCGATTTAAAGGATATGTTAATTGCTTGAACTCTGTTGTCTCTTTTGAGCCTTGACAGTTCCCAGCTTGCAAATATCGTGTGCAAAAGTACAGAGGAAATCACCATGGGCAAAACTGCTGACACAGTATACTTAAAGTTTTACATCTGATTGGATTCAATTCCAGTTCCTCCTGCATGCCTCCATCAGAAGATTTTTGTGATTAGTATCTGTCAATATCAGGCACTAAAATGGTTATCCAAAAAGTATTGTTTAAATTGCACTGGTTTGAGAGCCAGGGCTCAGCTCTGCAAAGACCTGCGCGGGAGAGCCGTGGGAAGGAGAGGCTCAGGGATCCCGCTTTCCTCATGCACCCGCTGGTCCTCGTGGCAATGCGGGTGCTGGCAGAGCTCCAGCCTCACACTGACAGTAGCCCAAGGCACGTCAAAGGCAGATTGGTCTTTCCAGTGCAGTGGCTCCACAGCTGCCACGCAAACCAGCAGACCTAGTCGTATGCAGGAGGAACGTCTGCTTATCCTTTCAAAAGCTTACACACAGTGCAAAGACACACTGGTTCCCAAAGGGCATCTGCACACAACATAAATATGATGTTTTCACAAAGTTAAGTGAAGCCACGTAAGATATACAGGACATAAATGAGAAATGGGCTCATTAAGTTTAATTGGGATGTAATATCAGCCCAGACTGTATCTGCTGACAACCACCACCAAGTAACTATCTGCAAGAAGGTTGACATCTTTATATTAAAAGGGAGGATTGACACTAAAAAGAAGGCTCACACGGTTAGTATTTTCATCATAAGAGTGTGTCATGAGCTGTTGTTTTCTGAGCAAAGTCAACAATCAGAAAAGCTTTTGTGATGCTATCACAGAATCACAGAGTGGTCCACGTTGGAAGGGACATCTGGGGGTCATCTTGTCCGACCCCCCCACTCAAGCAGGGACACCTAGAGCAGGACCGTGTTCAGACAGCTTTTGAATATCTCGTTATATAAAAATAATTGTTAATATCTCCTTATCTATAAATCCATTGTTGTGGTTTAACCTGGCAGGCAGCCAAATACCATGCAGACGCTCGCTCACTCCCCCCACCGGTGGGGCGGGGAGAGAATCGGAAGGGTGAGAGTGAGAAAAACTCATGGGTTGAGATAAAGACAGTTTAATATAACAGAAAAGGGAAAATAATAATAATAATGATAGAATATACAAAATGAGTGATGCACAATGCAATTGCTCACCACCCATGCTGACCGATAACCCAGTAGTGATTGGTACTTCCTGGATCACACCTACCATTCATATACTGAGCATGACGTCACATGGTATGGAGTACCCCGTTGGCCAGCTGGGCTGGCTGTCCTGATTATGTTCCCTCCCATCTTGTGTACCCAGCTCAGTCAGTAGGCATGGGAGCTGTCCTTGGACTAGAAGGGCACTTAGCAACAACTGAAAAAATCAGTGTGTTATCAACATTCTCCTCATACTAAATCCAAAACACAGCACTAGCAAGAAATTTAACCCTATCCCAGCCGAAACCAGGACATCCATGTAGTCTTCCAGCTGTATATTCAATATGACAAGTAGCAGCAGTAAGCAGGCATTATCCACTTACCAGGTGATGTTCTTGGACAAAACACAATTTTTACCTGGGCAAATAAGAGAAAGATGGATACAACGCAGGCTCTTAACACTAGACTATAGCACTTCTTTCTTTCTTTGGAAGGGCACCACACACAGTCTAACAAGAACTTCTATAAACAGTGTACATGAGAAGCACCAGCAGCAGTTCCATGTACACAAACTCTTCTCTTGTGTCTATCTAGAAAGCATTTCCATCAGTATACTGCCATCTTTCACACGCTCTTATAGATAGAAGCTCAAGAAAAAAGTGCACCTGGCAACTTTTTCGCAGGCAAAAGATGGTCAACAAGTGCTGTGTAAATCTCATGAAGGGGAATTGATGTCTATGCCAGTCTTACGTTGCTTTCTCATGTGACATCCACTCTAACTGATACCACTGGGAAAAAAAAAATTGATGGCTCAATGTGTCTGTTAGTTTTGTGGTGTTTTTTACCTAATCAAGTCAAAGTAATCAAGCTTGAGCTCTAAAAGCTAATCAGGTTCTGGGTGGGATTGACTTGAATACAGGATTCCATTTCCTTGAACGCATTTGATAATCATTACAGTCTGTCAACTTGATAAAATAACCTCATTGTGTCAATGCTAGCACTAATCGACTCACTTTCCAGGGCTCAGATGGTCTAACAAGTATTTTATTCTTGATACTTGTTTCACAACTAATTTGCACTGTCTCATAGATTGATTTTTAGCTTCAGGTGCCATGTCTTCTCCTCCCATAATATGCTAAAAAACGAGTTTCAGTTCATAGTGCTATGCTGACATCTCATTCCCTTTTCATTTCCTTTTTTTATGTTTTACATCACGAAACAGTACAAATGATTTCAAGGGACCATTCAAATAACGTACTGTGCTGGTTTTGGCTGGGGTAGAGTTAATTTTCTTCATAGTAGCTGGTATGGGGCTGTGTTTTGGATTTGTGCTGGAAACAGTGTTGGTAATACAGGGATGTTTTCCTTATTGCTGAGCAGTGCTTACAGAGAGCCAAGGCCTTTTCTACTTCCCACACCACCCCACCAGCGAGTAGGCTGGGGGTGCACAAGAAGTTGGGAGGGGACACAGCTGGGACAGCTGACCCCAACTGACCAATGGGATATTCCATACCATGTGACATCATGCTCAGTATAAAAAGCTGGGGGAAGAAGAAGGAAGCGGGGACAGACATGATGGCGTCTGTCTTCCCAAGCAACCATTATGCGTGATGGAGCCCTGCTTTCCTGGAGATGGCTGAACACCTGCCTGCCGAAGGGAAGTAGGGAATGAATTCCTTGTTTTGCTTTGCTCGCGTGCACAGCTTTTGCTTTACCTATTAAACTGCCTTTATCTCAACCCATCACTTTTACCCTTCTGATTCTCTCCCCCATCCCACCGGGGGGGAGTGAGCGAGCGGCTGCGTGGGGCTTAGTTGCCGGGCGGGGGTAAACCACGACATGTACATAACATGTATATGACAGATCTTAGGTACTGTGTCAGAGGATAAATATTATAGGACAGCCTCTGATTTCTCAGTACAGTAACAGCCTCTTTCTTATTAGAGTAATCTGCTAACGTATCTTTTTTTTGTTTATCCTCTGTTTTGATTTCTCCAAGCCTTCCACTGTTTCTTTTATTTTAATCTCTGAGGTTTTCACTTCAGATAGAGCAATTGATAAAGGAAATACCAGGTGGAGTTTCACTTTCCATTCATGCTATTTTCCTCCCTTAACGTTTTCAAGACACTTTTCAGTTATCATTAAAAAACGCCCCTCAGAATGTACACGTTCAAACTTATGCTTAATAGCAGTGAAACTAGAGATCACTATGGCAAAGGTAAAGTTCAAAGCCTTTCTCAGTTTCTTCGCTGCTCTTTTTCAGATGTGTAACTTGCAGAAAAACTGTCCATGATTTTCAAGACTTTTCCTATTCCACCATTTGGAGCTGTTACGTCTACCAGAGAACCTGCCTCCCAGTGCTGTTTCTGAGCATGTTTTGCTCTGAAGACTTTTTTCAAAAACGCCCTGCGATAAAGTGCCTGGATGCAAATAAATTGGTCACCAAGATAAGGAGTAAGTAAATGGCTTCTCTTAAATAAGCCAATTAAAAATGTTTTCATCATAGACCCCTTTTTGCTGTGCACTCTTTTAGAACTGATTTTTAATTTCTATACACCTGTGGAAGATAACTATGAACAAATACTTCAGCAATGCTCCTGCACATAACATACTTTTGGAAATAGGCTTGAGAGAAGAGCTACTCATGTTCTCCTGCCCCTCAGCTGTGACAAGAAAGGAAAAGAAAACTCAGTCCAATCTTTGAAGCAAACAAAACCCACAGAAAAAAATAAAATCTGTGATCCCCTTCTTGTCTTCTTCCCAGGGAAACTGTGGCAGATGAGACCTGGGGTGTAGGAAAGATTTTTCTCAGTGCTTCAGAATTATCCACTCTTCCTGCTTGTAGAGGTAAAACAGAAAATACAGTGATGGGTCCTAGTCAGATCTGTACTTAGGCATGGAAACTGCTTCTCTCCAGCGACTACAAAGAACCAGAGTCTGTCAGTAGCAGTCTGAATCACTAAAGATTTTGGATGCTATAGTAGTCAGAAAGCCTGAATCAGGCACCCCAGGTAGTCAGCTGGAGTCTAAAAATCGGAAAAATAAGGGAGACAGAGCACCGCAAATTCAGAGGGTAGATATTTTTCTATTTTAAGTCTTCAAATCTGCATTAAATCTATGCTATGAATGTAGCACATATTGGTTACTTCTGCTGTGGGTAATGAGGCACCCTCTGAAAGCACTTGCTAAATTACACAACATCTGAATGCAGGATGGGATTATGGCACCTCTCTGCTCTTTTAGCATTTCATTTGCAGGCAGCAAGTGCCCTTATCTACTCACATGCTGTCAAAAATGTGTGTGTCTTTTGTGTCTCACAGAAGTTGTGTAGTGGGAGGAGGTTCCTCCCTAGAACCCATCCCTTACACTGCAGGTATTTGAGGTTTCCAGCCTGCTGGTAGCAGGCAGACATATATTATTGGTAGTGCCAGCAACTGTTCTCTTGTCTTAGCCCAGCGTGGAAATAATTGCTCAGGGGTCCTGTAAATAATAGTTCTTTGGTATCATTTTCAAAAAAAAAAAAAAAAAAGCCCCTCAGTACACAATAAGCTGGCAGTAATTTTCACATTACTCCAGACAGTATCCCATTCATTGCTTGACGGATCCGTTTTTAATTCAGATTTCTGCTTCTCCTTTAGCTCTCCTGTTGCAGGTAGACAATAGAATTTAACTATTTGTGTCCATCACCCGTGTCTTTATTTGCTGCCAAACTGTTTCAGGAGGATATCTAGCAAAAAGGACAGACTAGTGCTCAGGGCTGTCTGTCCTACAGAGAGCACAGGAATTTGGGGAAAAAAAAAGAAAGCTAAGAAGACCTGACAGTAGCTAGTGTGAAGCCACCTCATGCACAGGAGATTGGTCTTTAAAATACATCTGCTTGGCTCAGCTCAGGGACACAGTACAGTAAATAATGAGGAGATTGAAGAGGAAGCAATACAGTTCTAAGAAAAACTGCACCCCAGCCTAGCGCATTTAAAAACTGTTCCCAAAGTGATTGTAAGTAATGCAAATAATGCCAGACAATAGAAAGTACTCATACCTCAATCTGCAGTTTTGTTATCTGCACAGAATCCAAAGCCTGAGACACCTCTAGCAAGCCCTTGGCCCACTTGCACATGTAACAACGGTGTTTGTTTTGTGGGGGGCAAAGAGAGGCAGAGACGGAGCAAAAGCAAGTTTCGGAGAGTGGCACTATCAGTGCTAGGAGCCCTACGTGGTACAAAAGCAGTTTCTCTGAGGACTGATGGTTTGTCCGTACAGAGGGAGGCTGCTAGGAAATCAAAGGCAACGTTAGGTCTTTGTCAATTCGAACGAACCCCTCTTTCCAGCTGTCATAAAATCAATGTATTCCCTCTATACTTGCCCTGACAACTGTGCCGAAATAAACTTCTAGGAGAAGCAGTACCCAAGTATTACACGAAGATAGTGATTGTGCCTGGCTGAATTGTTCTCTCTGGATACAAATGCTAGTCATAGGTTCCCGAGGTTTTTTCTGTTCCCCACAGCAACTGAGATGCAGGTGTGCTTCTCAGAAAAATTCCTGCCTAGGATATCTGCAGCGTGCAGTAGTGTCTGCGCAGAAACAGATGATCCTCGAGCTTGTGTCAGCAGACCTGCGTGGCTGGGCAAAATTAGTTTTCAGAGCAACAATTCTGAGGTGCCATCTGCAAAGCACAAGAATGCATCATACCATGAGAGTACAAAATATATGCATCTTCATCCAAGATGCTAGCCTATCTCCCCCTGCCATATGCTCCAACTGCTAAGCTAAGTTCCCATTCCTGAGTATGTGCCAGACAGTAAAAACAGCATAACCCTTTGAGTTAGGGCTACCGGATCTTCAACTGATCATGATTCAGCAGCTGAAAATTCAAATGAAGATGTAATATTCATGGCTGATATTGAAAAGTGAAGAAAATTAAAAAGTAGGAACCAGAAGAAAGTAACCTGAGATGTCTTTCATTTTTCTTTTCTTTTTTTTCTGTGTTAGACTCCTGTGTCTCACATGGGGGGAGGGAACTCACGAAGGGATTAAAGAAAGAGCATAAATCAACGTCATATAAGGGGTAAGTAACTGAAAGGTGGTTGAATCTAAACATGTTCCAATTCACTGTTGCTTCCTTACTGAAAATTTCAGAATTTAAGAATGAAATGGGTAGCAATTAACAGAAATTCAGATAATTGAGTAATCACCCAAAATTGTTTTAGAAATTATTAGAGAAATAGATGTCTCATTAATTTTTTAAGCCAACATAAATAATCTAAGGGAGAATTACAGCCTCACTAGCACACTGCACTACCTTTAAAACTTTTCACTCTATTCAGAATGACCAGATTTGAACTCTATATTTTCAAACCAGAAAAGATAAAAGTAAGCTAAAAGTACCTCCTCCAAATACTACTGGGGAATTAATGTTGATTCTCAATCACATTTTATCAAAATTGAATAGTGTGGGGTTACACTTTCACTGGAATGAAGGTTTAACAAGCACAAGAAAGAACCTTGGAGCAATAATTAGATAATTACAGAAATGCCATCCCTTTAAGTCCCACTGAACTGCTCCCACAGGGGATTCACAGGAAGACCCTAGTACAAAATGAGTGGAAATCCAGCACCAGTGCTGAGAGATATCGGCCCCGGTTCTACAAACACTTACTGACGTAAATAATCTCACACAACGGAAGTCCAGGCTGTCCTGATTTTTACCTGTGTTCACCCCTGCACATAAGAAGTGCATATTCTTCTTTGCTGGAAAAATCCAGCCCTTTGCAGATACGGATGCCTCATTTGCAAAGGAACAAAAGTTGCCCCACTTCACTAAAAAAGCGGGCAGCAGGATTCAGCGAGGGAAGGAATTTGGGTGGTTAGGGCCACTGGATGACAGGAATATCAGCTCCGCTGAACCATCTTCCTCTTCACGGCAGGCACAAAGAGAGCTGTAAGGGCATGGGGAGGACAAAGTAGAGAAGGAACAAATTCAGAAATACGGCTGGCGGTCGAGCCTTCC
>NW_009198255.1:54485-64430 GCF_000690835.1 Fulmarus glacialis
CCTCCCTCTGTTGTTGGCTACAGCTACTGCCATAGAGCAGCTGCTGGCCACCAGCAACAGTGGAGCAGGCTTCCAGCCAGCCCAGTTTATTTGCCCAGTGTCCAACACATGATTATTCCATGAGATCCTGAGCAGGATAATAGCTTCTCCCTTGCACATCAGTGATATCCAAATATAAAATAAAACATTGTGTATGAAGCAGTAAAACTTCTGTAATCACTTAGCTTTGGTGAAATCTTTAGGAAGAATGTAAAGACCCAAGCAGGGGAAATCAGAGGCACACTTTTCACCACAAGTAAACCCACAAATTATATCACATGTTGTCAGCAGAAGTCAGTTTTATTCTTGTCATTTGCTTTGTATTTCTTCTGCTTTTAATACGTATTTGCCATCTTAGACACACTATATAGTCTCCCTTTTACCATAAATCAAAAAATATGCTTCCATTAGACTTGGCAAGCATTTAATTTTCTGTCAGAGTGTCCTGGGAGCACAAGCCCTCTTCGCTTTGCCATCCTTACCCTTAGTGCATCTCCGATATCTACGTACAGGTTTGCATAATTCCCCGAGTCACGCGCGTTCCTGGTTCTGCCTGGCAGGACTTACAGCAGCAAGACAAGATGTTGCAATGTGTACATCAGCCCCAGAGTGACTATTGTAAAAAGGGGGAAATAGAGGTAAAAGCACTCACAGTAAAAAACGCTCAATGAAGAGAAAAGCAAGCAAACAGGAATCGTTTACATGCATACAATACAAAGGATGTTATCAGAATCTGGAACATGTTTTATATAGATACACCTACTATTCTTAATCTTCTTTAGTTTAAGTAAGGCAATTATTCACTGGGCTCTAGGTACTGTGCAGAAAATGCTATCTTTTTACCTGCAAAGAGTGCTATTTGCACATTGCTGCTTTCAGTGGCTAGGTAATACGGAGTAGATATTCCCCCCTATCTCTTAAGAAAAAAAACGCCATTTTTTGCATGAGTTTAGTGATTATGGATGCTGTCATTCCTACCACTCCAGAAATGTATTTATACAGAACTGCTTCCTTCAGCACAAGCCCTCTCACAATGGTCTGCCTGGCACCTCATTCCTGGACTGTCACGCCTGGAGGCAACCAGAGCTTTAGCTGCATCTTCTTTAGTGACAGAAAGTCAGGTTTTAGAAGGAAGCCATGATTCAGTGCACCACTCGAGCACCTGCTTGACTTGAAGCGTGTGTGCACTCCTGTGCTTATTCAGCAACCGCTTGAGGCCAGGCCTACATTACCGCTTGTGCTTAAATTACATGGAAGCCTGTTGGACTCAAGCACATGTTTCAGTGCTTTGTGAAATAGGATCCACAGTGATTAGGAACCCAGAAAGCATCCTGAGTATAGCCAGATTCTGACAATTATATTTTACTTGGACTTAATTTTCTTGGGCACAGGAAGGAGGTGGATTTGAACACAAACGTCTCCAAGATGCTTCTTTGTTCTGAATTTTCTGAGAACAAGTACCCTGCATCTATGCATTTTTCCCTTGATATAAACTTTTATAATGAGTGGTTAAGAGATACTAACCTTTAAATTTTAGGCATGAGACCAGTGTTCCCAGAGATGTTCATTAACTTTAAAAAGTCTCTAGGGGGATTGCTGAACTGTTTTGGAAAGTGGCTGATCACTCCACTTTATCCAGCTATATGGCTTTCACAAGAGGCACCTGCCCCCAGGTTCCCCCCCACCACATGCACAGCATTTAAAGTCATTTAAGAGACCTAGGAAGAAGAAATTCAACCAAAGGCTGATTTCCTTTCCAGCACATTCAGATGGGCCAAGGGTTGAATGCATTTGGCTTCGCTGCACTGCGGAATTTCCTAGGAAGAAGTCATTGCTAGTGAGCTGCTCAGCCAGAAGGCTTGTTCTCCAGCCTGCTACTAAGATGCCTTAAAAGAGCTCACTATTTTACTCTCTTTTTACTTATTTTTAAAACAACCTAGTTTACTTACCTTACAAAATACCTACATGAGAGCATTCATGTTACTGTAGGAAATATGTATAAAGATAAATGGCTTTCCTCAGAAGAATATATAAAACAAACTCACATGAGTTTGCTCATATGAGTGAATGATCCTATTTTATGTAAGCATCTCATACATCCACGAGCATTTCCCAGGAAGTGTTTGCACAGGGCAGGGACTGGTCATAATAGATTGGCTGGTCTGACTTTAAGCTGGCATCTTCAGTATGCACACAGGGCAGACCCACGGCTGAGAAGAACTGTTTTTGCAAGGACTCTGTTGAAAATGCCTACTCGACTAGACAAAAATGACAGTATATGGAGCTAATGTCTTTCTTCCCCTCATCTTTGTGATTTTAAATCTGGCTTAAGAGATGGCTGAATGCTGAGGAAGAGCCAAAGGGTCAGTCCTGCCCCAGGCAGACAGCAGGGGGTCTGGAGGTTTTCCTCTGGGTTTTGTTTCGGATTGGTGTTTGTTCTGAAGCAGGGGTATCAGAACATGTTCCCCCACAGGCATTTTTCACAGACATGCACAGACGCACAGACACACAGACACAGCCACACACACAGCCACACAGACAGAGACACACAGACACAGACACACACGGACACAGACACACACACGCTGCCCTTCACAAAATGGTACACCTGCAGGACTCGATTATGATGTGCAAGAGGTGAATTTTGCGCTATTTATTCAGGGCTAGCACATGCTGTAACACAGCATCTTCTCTCCCACACCCACTCTTACTAGTACAATTGGAAAGTGAGTATTTCCTGAAGAAGGGATATTGATGACGGTGCATTTAACTGTGGTTCCTGCACTGTCACAGCGCGTACATGAGGGAGGAGGCTCCTTTAAAGGTCCTTTAATTCTTCAATTCTCTAGGATTTTCAGCAACCATAGGAAATAAATGCAGTGCGATATATTCTTTTGGCCCCTGAATTAAAGTACCCATAACACATTTGTAATTAAGACATTAATTTACATTTTGTCATGTGAAAAAAATATGCTGAGGCAATGATATAAAAAACCCCAAAACTGAAAAGACCCAATTCAAATCTTAGACATGCAACAATTTCCCCAAGATTATTCTGAGTAAAGCTTCATAGTTCCTGGCTCAATGTCTGTATTTCAAGATTCTCTCTCTTTTTCTGAAACACACACACATCCCAGTTTTCCCCGGCATCTCTTAAATAACCACTACATATCCTTTCCTTCCCCCCTTACTCCCCCTTGCCTTTCTACGGGGTTCTCTTCTCTTTTTTCTTCCTTCCCTCTCTTGTTCTCCTGCCTCCAGGACCTCATAGTTACTACTTCATGCCCAATCGCTCCTATTCAGTCCTGTCTCCCTTTCTTTCTAACCACTGGTAAGGAAAACTTACCAGAATGCGTATTCTCCAAGCACTCCTCTCATTTAAATGTGAAGAAGAGTCATCGGAGCCTCTCTCCTAGTGAAGAATTGGTCATTTGTCAGTTGAAGAAGTTTCCTATCTTTATGTACTTCTGAATAACTTAAGAGTTTAGGTGTCTTATGTTTTGGTTGTAAAAATAAGCGTTTTGCAGGAAAACCAAAAGCAAAATGGTATTATTCTGTCTAACACAAGTCACAGCCAAGCTTTTGAGTGCTTAAAGACCCCAGCTATGCTTTTAACTGTAAATTGCTTTCTAGCATCTAGTTTATCAGAAAGTTTTGTTTCCCAAAATGTGCAGAAAGGCTGCCTTCGAATTCCGCGCAGCTTAACTTTCAGACACGCTTTCCCTGGTGTCGCTCACCAATTCCCTCCCTCCCTGCTTACATGCATATTCAATGGACCATATGCTTGATCTCAAATATCTCCAGGCATTATGGATCCTATTCATCAAGAAGTGGCTTGTACACTCATGAGCAAGGGGAAAAAAAAAAAAAAGAGGCCTTTTCAAAGAGCATTCAAGAGTTTTCTGAGAAAGAAATCCCAGTACACAGTGACCTGTACGTACCAGGCCGCGGTCCACTTTAAACTAAACCCACGTGTTTCTGCCGAAAACACACACATGGGCATTAAGAAATTCTCATTATTTTGCGATAAAGGAGGCCTGCATAGAGATCTCATGAGAGATTTAAGCGGGAGCTTATTGACAAACACAAACCTAGTGATTCCTTGGAATCCAAAGCAGTTTGTGGGGTGACAAGGCAGTCCCATCACCAACCCCCGGTACATGACAAAAGCAGAGGCAGCTCCAAAGCCGACACGCCAACTGCCTTGGGATCTGCCACGCAGCCAGATGCCGTGTTGGGAATATCTCCCTGACACCGTGGCATATGGGCTTTGCATTGCCATTTGAAGAGCACGAGATGGACAGAAACAATCTGGAGAGGGTGGGAAATGGATGGCACGTGAGCCTGATGTTTATGTTTGCTGTTTGGTTATTAGGCGATGTTTAAATGCATCTTTGACCTTAAGGCAAAGAAAAATCTTGACCCAAAGAAAGCCCTGATGTAACTGTATTAGTTGCAATGCAGTTAGTGTGGGGATCAATTTGTCAACTTGTTTGCTTGGTTTTTGGTTTTTTCTATAAAAAAATTAAAATATTTTTTTCCCCTGCATGTTGTCAGAAAAACGCAGCAGCAATTCAGAATTATATTTAAATAGAAATTATGCCCCTGTGTAATCACACTTGCTTCTCAAAGCTGCGATACTCTGTTCACTGCCTTGCCAAACCCAGATAAACTAGTCTCTGCAGGCCTGTCACCTACTGTAACCAGTCCCAGCAAAAGCTAAGAGGATTCCACGTGTGAGTGACTTACAGGTGCATGGAGGTGTCAGATCCATCCCTTGCTTCTTCATTAAGAGTTGTCTGACATTGCACCACTGCACTGTTTTTTCCAGAGCATGAAGAAAGCACTGTACAAGCAGTAGACAAACAGCAAGGGCTGGAATTGCCAGTGGGAGAAGATGACAAGGCAGGAGGTCCAGAGGAGGAGGGGACCACATGCCAAAGAAGCATGTACCAGGCAAAAAACACCAGAGAGCAGAGGAACATGTGCACAGCAGGAAGAGGATAGAGAAGAACAGGAATGCAAATAGCACTGCAGAATGTTTGGGACACTTTTTTTTTTTTAAAAGAAGAAAGCTAAATCTCAGGAAAAAGATATAAAATTTTCTGAGTAAGAGGCAGTGATGGGGCACACCAGTGCTGAAGGGAATCCCTGAAGGTACCACATATGGGAGTTTCAACAGCAGCAATGTGCCATATTGGCTTTCTTTCATCATTTTCAAGAGAGCTTGGTCTGATGGTTGTTAAAACTAGTTCAAGTAGTACTAGACTAAACAACCCCCGACGTGGCAACTTCCTTCTTCCATTTTCCTCACGGACCCTTCACCAACATATGGGCACACCTGCCTTTGCACCCACACCGCCTCGTACAGGGGTCGGCACATGAGCCACCCATGAGCCATCCATGAGGCAGGAAACACTCTGCTCCTGCCGCTGCAGCTGCTCTGCAAACTCTGGAGCTTGGAGAATCATGATCACCAGGTGTGTATTGCCCCAGCTCACTTACAGGCAAGTAGGGATTCCCCCATCCAGCTATTCCTGACCGAGCCAGCGCTATGTGAAAGGAGGGATGGAGGAAGGTCATGTTTCTGCACCAACTATTCCCAACACCATTTGCACCAAACATATCGCTCTCTGAATGCACTATGTTCTCCTAAAGCCGGTCGAGAAAATGGTGCTCCTTCCTCTCTGGCTGCCCCCCGCGTACCTTCCCTGTTTGCGCCTCGTATTTTTTTTTTTCCCCTGCAAGAAAGATTTCTCTCAGTTGTATTGATGAGCTGGAAAAAAGAAATAAGGAGAGAAAAATAAAAATAAGTGAAAAGAAGGAATTACATTTTTCACCTCATGCATGCACTGCTTGAACTACAACATTTGTACTTATGAATCCTCAACAAGTGCTTGACCTTTTCATTGTTTCTGCATTTATTGTTCTCTCAGTTCCACTTCCCACTCTCTACGCTACTGCATCTATTTAGATAGTTGCTCTTCAGCCTGTTTCTTCTTGCTTTGTTGAATTCTGACTCTGCAATCAGATGTTTGTGCAAAAGCTCTTACTGCCAGCAGGACTCTGACAGATTCGGGTGCATGAATGTCCATGTCTTCAGTAGGGTCCTTGACTTCATTTTAAAAAAAGAAAAAGCCCTAATATAATAATACATTTTAATTAAACCATGCACAACTCCTGTGGCAAGCACAAGGAAAATCCTACCCTATCTCCACCGCAGTGCTGCATAAAACCAGAAAGCATCTTTTCATACCCATGGCTTTAAAGGCAAGACTCTCATAGACATATACAATATCATTTAAAAACTGCACTGCTTATAACTTCACCCTGTGAGTGGCTCCTTGTTATGGGGCTTACAATGGATTAGTTTCATCTTAAAAAAGGAGATAGAAAGATAACTCCTTGAGCACAGTGAATGAGGTACTGTGAGCTTGTTGTGATAAGGACCTGGTATTAGTTGATTGGCATCAAACATCACAGATTTATTTATAGCACTTCAAGCATGACGACGACATGGATGCCGATTTTGAAAGGAAGTCAGTTTCCAAAGAGACAGCTAAATATTTAAGGGCCACATTTTCCGACATGCCTGAGACTCCAACCCTCTCTCTCATGAAATGACGACCTCTGTTGCCTTTAGTCTAGGATATCTCACCTTTAAAAAGGGGCATCATGCTACTTTTATCACACTATTTCTCAGAGAGCCTCAGGGAGAGAGACCCATCCCTGAGGATTTTTCACTGTGTACCTTTCTCTGGAAAAGTATAAATGGCACCCAAGATGCTTGTACTTGCAGCTCTGGGTGCGAGTTGGAGCTGTGAGCCCGCCTGTGGGCTTAGACCAGATCTAGAGCAGCCAGAGGTGGGAGCAGCCAGAGGCAGAGCCTGCAGGGTTATTTTCCCATGAACTGCAAGCGCCCATCCTACTGAACGAAAGGGATGTGGTTACAGGGAGGACTCATAATTAACCGGTAATCTGGATCCCTTCCCTTCCCCCTTTTTTGCTTTTACTTCCAGGCCAAGTTGTTGCCATCCAGTTCAGCAATTCAGCCCTAATTCAGTCAATGCAGATAGAGGCTGCTTTCCTGGCTCACTCTGAACACCTGCCTGCAGGTGCAGTACAGAAGCTGTACGAAACTTAGAAGAAAAAATGTTTTAGCTGAGAAGGACTTTATTCGTTCTATCATTTTCTGAGGAGTGTGGAGAAAGAGATGGTAATTCTTCGGCTCTAAAAGTTGCTTTTTACTTTATTACCTGGACATGGCATTATAACATTTGCTCGTGGGAAAAACTTTATTCAAAAATTTCAGAAAGAGAGAACAACGGGTTCCTCACCTGAAACAAAGCATCTCCTGGAAACATCCTTATGATTTTCATCATGTTAACTTAGTGTTTGATGACAGTTTGGAACCAAGGTAATATGTGAATTTGCCATTCCAATCTATATTTCTAACACTCTCAGAAATGGGAAAAATAAATTCAGCAGATTGATCAGAAACCAGAAGGTCTATGCTTACAAAGAGCTAGTGAAATCCACTCTGCAAGATAACTCTTAACTCACTGTTAAGACAGCTCCATTGATTGCAGTTGACTTACAAGAGGAGTTAATGTGGAGTTAGTTAATTCCACTAAATTAGGAGCAGTCAGAAGATTACCAGGTAAAAATACATATTCTCATAATATCCTTTGAAGCCTTTTCTTAAAACTTCAGCTTTAACCCCTTTTTTTGTTTTTAAACATACACTTGCAAATTAAAATAGGAGATTTGTATTTGGCAGTCCAGGTCCTCGCTCTCCCGCGCCTCAGCTTCGCAGTCTGGTTTTGCCCAACCAGTAGCGAACGAAGTCTATGTGCCGAACAACTCATGCTGAAGGAGAAGCAGCTGCTCACTGACACGGCTCTCTACAGCCCACAAATCTTGCACTTTTGCAGAAAGAGAACAAATACTTGCAGAAAATACACATGGAGTTTGATGCTCAAGGGGTATAAGATTAGGTCCGGTGTATTGACTAGGGAAATAGCCTGCAGGCCTTAGGCCAGCGAGGCTGCTTGCCAGTGACTTCATTAGGGCTTTTGCCTATGAAAGGGTTGCCTGTTTGGATCCTGGAAACTTGCATCAATACGTCATTTTGTGTGACTAAAGTAAGCAAAACGCGTCCAAAGCGCTGGCCAGTTACGGACCCCAATCTGCCTCCATTTGCAGGCAATGTCACTCTTAGGAAATCAGGTTTTGATTTGATCCGAGGCTCTTTTCAATAGGACTTTCATCACTGACTTGAGCTGACAGAGCCCCTCACGCAAAGGTCCCCATTCTCTCGTATCTTCCCACAAAAGACACAAGCAGCTGATCTCCTTCGCAGGCTTTGTCCAGGAATCCCAGAAACCCAAAAATCTTTGCAAATTTCAGGCAGTGTTTTGCATCCTCTCGATAACCCTCCCTGCTCTCCACCCTTGCCTCATGGGCAGCGGGGCACCCACAAAGCCACGATGCCAGTGACTCCCAGAGCTCCTTGGGGAGCAGGGAGGGGAGAAAGGAAGGAATAGGGTGTCGTAGCAGATGCAAAACCTGTGCATATCTGGCAGTATAAATTTACATACTTACATTGCAATATTTTATAAGGTGTGGTTCCAGCAGTTCAAGGGCAAAAGACAGGGAGAATCCAGCAAACAATCTCTTTCCTGGGCTTCAATACTCTCTGATATCATCCGGCCAGTAGGAGGAGGGATAGACTAGTTTGGTGGACTTAATAAAATTGCTTCTGCAGTTACAACTTTTTGTCAAAAAGCAGACAGAGAAAGCAAAAGACCTAAGGACCAATACCCCAACTCCCTGAATTAGCACTGTACAGAGATACCTACAGCATCCTCACTCATGTAGGAGAAAACCAGGGAATGCAAGAATGTTGAATTCTTTGCTATATGCTAAAAAAGAAATTATAGCAAGCATTTCACAGGTCTGTGGCAAATTATCACCCCTTTGTTTTTTTCAGAGACTAGACTTTTTTCTTTCCTATTCGCTTTTTTTCCGCAATTCACTGAGAACATGCATTTTAGTTGCCTCAAACTAACAGCATAAAAATCTTTGTTAAAGGACAAATTGAAAGTGATTACCCTCCTAATGAAAATAAAAAGCGGAAATACCAGAAGTATTCTTCATCTACAGCTCACAGCACAGTAGGTCTAATGATTTCTGAGAATTCATTAAGTATTTTTGTCATTACAATCATGCTGTAAGTGCCACACACGTATATTTATTACTCTGCTGAATCAATGCTGATTTGATCAGCTTACCTTTGACATCAGCATTTCATAAATTTCTTAGTCATTTCCCCATGATGACCTCACAAAACACGCTCTAAAGCAGCACTAAGCCATTTGAATGCTTCCCATCCTTTCCATTGTGCAGCCCTGCTCCAAAAATCTTACTCTTTTTCCTTTCCCGGTCCCCCTTTCCTCCCTGTTCCTTTTTCCTCTGACCCCGTGTGCTATAATTCTGAATTAGCTGCATTTATCAGCTTACCTCTTAAAATACATATCCTTGTAGTGAAGGGAAAGTACAAGTGAAAAGCACAAAGTCTATTTTTAGCAGATGGGTCCTAATTGTACAAACTTTAGAGGGGGTTATTTCTCTCTCCCCCTCCCCTCCATTATTTTTTTTTTTCTCCCCCCCCCCAGTTCCTGGATTGCGCTCCCTTCAATCTTGTCAGCTGTAAAATGGGTCTCTTTTTAACCTATAATGGATCAGCGAGATTAAAGGTGAAGTCATGAATTAGTAGCAGTGACAGCCCAGCACGATGGCCCCGGCAGCAGGGGGTCTCCCTTTGTGCTCGTCCACTCTGACCCCCCGTGCCACTCTCCGCCTGTGGGAACCGGACAAGAAGAATGTCGGGGGGGGGGCGGGGGG
>NW_009198255.1:64444-72016 GCF_000690835.1 Fulmarus glacialis
ACACATTCTTTCCCTGGAAATATTCTGACATCACCCCGTCATACCTCCTCGCTGGCTCCTTCGTTAACTCCTTTATGCCTTGCCGGCGACGGACAATGGGTCCTGCTGCAGGGTGGAGGAGGAGGAGGAGGAGGAGGAGGGGAGGGGGGCATCTTTCCCAAGACAACTTTTTCAGAGGCTGCGGACCTAAGGCAAGGGCGGTTTTTAAGATCGGGAGGTGGGTAAATTTTCTAGGAGTTGGGCTGTGTGGCTTGAGGTGCCAGTGCCAATGGCAAAAACAAGCGAAACACCTCTGACAATGCAAAAAGATTTATTTGGGTTTTTAAACCTCAATGTCTGAAACAAAACCAAAGACCATCCCTACCACAAACACGCTTGTTCAACGTCTACGTTTTTCCCCGGGATATACGTCAAAACTGCTGGTTAGAACCACTGCAAATGTATGATGCAATTGCAGTCTCCTCCATGAAAGACTGTGGTAAGGCAACATCACCCCCACCCCCAGGCAAAACCAGAAAGAAACACAAATAACAGGAGCTTCCTCTTGAGAATTCCTCTTCCGGGGAATACCTGAAAGCAGAGGGAAACCAACAGAGCTACATCTTTCTGCAAATATGAGGCAGGCTGGTGTTCCTGTTCACGTTCTCTGGGATATATTCTGTCCTTACTGAAATGTAAATGCAGTGTTGGCTTCAGCCTGTCTTCTAGGATAAGCAGCTAGACTTTTCATGGTCCTTTCCGATTAATGCACTAATTAATTATAACAGGATTCGTCATCCTGGCCGATTCACCCTGTTGGTGAAGAAAGTTTCACATTTTTGAGCATCCTTTTCTGACACTTTTAAACCAATCCTATTGTACCTACTACCAGAGCTATCCCTGCTCAAATCGCTTCTCTGGGGGACATAACACATGTGCAGGACCTAGCCAGAAAGGACGGTCCCAGAAAACTTACAGAGGATCTTCCCTAGAAAACTGTAAGAGGATCACAAGAAACAATTTCACTGGGTGAGGAGACATCTCATTCCTGTGATACCATAAAGTCTGGTGAGAATTCACTATCTCTGTGCCATGAAGTTCTCCGCAGGAGGGTCCTCCGCATACTATGGCAGAGTCAGGTGGTATTTAGGCCCCTGAAACAGCACAAAGGTATTTTAAGATGCTTAAATTCACAATTGTAATTCCTGCTTAGAGGCTGTCTAGCCCTGGGGAAACATTAACGTTTGCAGGATTCTCCCATTTTGCTCTAAAAGATGCCAGGCCACTTACTTTTCTGACCCAAGTGGAGTAGTTTGGCAAATGGCTCCTCTTTTAACTTACTTTGCAGATACTCCTGGGGTTCACATGAAGACAGCCTTGATCCAGTCTTGGAGTAGAGGGTAAGGGAAGCAAAGTCTGTGTTACAGCAAGCTCTGTTTTCTTATATGACCCCATTTTGTCTTTTCTGTGGCTCACTAGCCAAAGAGCCCACTAGGGATGTGGGGATATCTCCCGTAAAACTAGCACAGAGAAATTAATGAACGGCCCAAATGAATACAGGGAACGGACAGGGCAGACAGCGTAAGCCTTTTCATCTCTTGAGCAATGTGTGCTCACACAACTTGAATCTGGCTGGAAAGCTCACCCCAGCCTGACATCACCCCGTTTAGCCCCGACCTGCTCCAGCCCACACCACAGGACGGGTGTGCACGTAGTCATTGCCGGGGGAGAGCAACAGCTCAGAGGGCTTCAGGAGAAGCAGTCTTGTCTCAGGCCCCGAGCAGCAGCCGGCACTGGCTGGGAGCGGGGAATGGCACAATCTGAAACAGGTTTCCGAGTAGATGATCTGACAGCATTTCCACACCAGTTTGTTTCAGCTGTTATGCTTTCTGCAAGTCTGTTGGACCTTTTTACCAGAACAGGCTCCACTCCCACCCCCGGCATCCACGAGGCTGCAATCCATAACGCTACATTTTGGAGACAGAAGAAAGTGCATTGGAGTTGTACGTAATCGGCAAGTCTGAAACAGGTTTCCGAGTAGATGATCTGACAGCATTTCCACACCAGTTTGTTTCAGCTGTTATGCTTTCTGCAAGTCTGTTGGACCTTTTTACCAGAACAGGCTCCACTCCCACCCCCGGCATCCACGAGGCTGCAATCCATAACGCTACATTTTGGAGACAGAAGAAAGTGCATTGGAGTTGTACGTAATCGGCAAGGGAAGGCCGCAGGATGCACTTTGCAAAGTGTCACTTAGCAACATGGCACGTGAGGAGTACACCAGGGCACAGTGAGTCCTGGACCAAATGGGACGCTCGCAAGTTGCCACTGAAATCCCCTTCCAGGTAATGCCCTCCAAGCCCAGGCCATTTTGGGAGAAGAGTTCAGGCCTCATCCAGCAAAAGGCTTAGCAGGTTGAGCAAGTTGCCTAACTGGCGTGTAAGAGAACATGTAAGAGGGAATGTAGGGACATGGCATAAGATGTCCTCTTACACACCAGGTAGATCAGGATCCCTGCAAAATGCAGCATCAGTATCCGTCCCTTACCTATGATGCTCTTCTATTTCCCTAGGAGATGGGTGATTTAGGTGCAATCTTTCCTCTGCCTGAGAGAAATCAAACCCATTTCTCACTCTTCCTAAAGAGGAACTCAAGCTCTATATAGTTGTATGTCCTCAGCCGGAAAGGTGGGGACAAGGCTGATTTTACCCCTCAGATCTTTCCTTGAAACACGAGTATACCCCAGATTTCCCCACTCAACCCCTAGGCTACAGGGTCATGTTCCTTCTCTCTGGCATGCCACGGAAAGTGAATGCCTGGGTGTCCTCTGGCAATGCTTTAGCAGACAAGCTCCTAGCTGGGCAGAGAGCATACCCCGGGAACGGGAGATATGTCACCCCAGAAACAGGAGGGACTGCAATCATCTAAATCCTGGGCAAATGCACTGGACAGTAGACGTCTATAAAGGATTATATAAAACACTGGCTGTGTCCTACATTTAGAGATGTATGTTATTTAGTTTTTTTTGGAAGAAGTGTTTTAGCATCCCGTGGTAGGAGGGTGGGCGAGGGTGTGCACACAGGCAGGCAGGGCTGACCCCCGGGGCTCAGGGGAAGGTGCCTTGGTTCCTCCCTTTCTCTCCCTGCTGGTTACGGCAGGCAGCGCGGGCCGTTTTGGGGTCTCCCACACTCTGCGTGGGGATGTAGGGGCATGGCATAAGGCTCAGGACCCCACTATGAGAAGGAATGAGGAATAAGGAGTTCCTCTAAGTGTTCATTTCTTCCCTTAAAGGCTTCAAAAGCTTGCCTGGGCTTGGTCCTCACCTCACCCAAACACAGAAGGTGAAGAACAGCATTAATGTTAGGGGCCAGTTGTGTTGCCACGGCTCATGATTTCATCAGGTATGCGGTATTTCTTCTTAAAGCTTGGGCACTTGGATTCAGATGACTAAGTGGGACTCTCAGCATTAAGGATACAGAAAATGAACTGTCCTCAGGATCTGGAGAACAGCTGGGAGACAACCACCTTTCTAACAGTAATATCAGATGGCAAACAACAGTTAATAAGTCAAGGTCAAAAAGTACTTAGAAGTGCTGTTGATTAAAAAGCATTATAGATGACTATTTTTTTGTTTTGTTTCGAACCTGAGATTTTAGATCCCATCTCAGGTTTTGTGGCCTTTGACTCATATCTGCTGAATGGCAGAGCTTGGGAATCCTCTGACTTCACCACGGCCAGGAACATTTCATGGGTCTCTCCCTTTGGAGCTGCGGGAGAGGCTCCCTTCAGGGCTGGGGAAGGCTGGGGTAGGGGTGAAAGCCTTCAGCGAGGAGCTATGGGGGGCCAAGGGGTAAATCGCCCCCTGGAATCTGTGGATTTGCCCTGGACCGTCATTCCCTATCCCCCCTGAGCCCTAGAGCTCCGTTCATTCCCCCATAATCTGGACCCAGGACCCTTGAGGACAGCTTGAGTCTTCCTGGTGGCCCATTAGAAGCTGAAGAGGAGACCCAGAGGGAAGCAATCCCGACCCAAGCTGCAGTTTCCATTTCCATTTCCACATGAAACTCCTGAAGGACTGCAGCCTCCCTAACTACTGATGTCAAAGCTACAAGAGTGCATGGGCTGGGGCTAGCACAGAGACTTGGTTCCCTATTGTGCCTCCTGCTTCCAGCCCCCTCGTGCAGCCCTGACTCCTCGGAGAGCCGGCGGTGGGGCTCCCTCCCTGCGCCAGAGCAGCTTCTCTTCCCCGTCCCCGCTCTGCTCTCTCTGGAAACTGTGGCTGCAAGCGTGCCAAGGAGACCGTCTTGCTTCTTTGCTCAGGCCGTTTAGTTTATAGCAGCTAGTGAATGTGAGGATGGAGAGCTTTTGCTGAGGACTGCCTGGAAAACAAGAGCGTACTCCCTCTCATGTCATCTTCTCTGCTCCTGGCCGTGCAACCCAGCAGCAGCTCCTGCATGTGTGTAAGGTGCCCCAAGCTCCCTTGACAGTTATTGCTGATATCTGCCCTCTCCCACCAGCGTGGGGGTGAGCTGTGCTGCGTGCTGGGAGGCGGATGGCAGGGCTGGTGCTCTTCCATGTCCTTCTCCAGGCTATCACTTTCTTCTGCTGCACAAGGAGAATATGTGCATGTGCATGCGTTTACGTGTGCACACGTGTGCACGTATGTGTGTATGAGCAGATTCTGTGACTACTCTCTTTCTGTGCAGAGTGGGTCAGGATAAGGGAGGGCATCATTTAGTCCTTCCCCTATACACCGGCATGGGAGGGAGGGAGGGAGGTGTTACCTGTGCTGGACATGGGGCTGACACGGACTACATTAACCTCTATTTTTGCCATTCGCTGTTCCCTGGAAAAAGAGGGAAAGTAAAACCAACCCTGAACCACTATGTGGTGTATCCTGCCTTAAACAGAGCTTATAGCAAAGCCACAGTTTAATAGCAGCCCTTTAATGAGTCGCGCACATAGTTTCTTTCTGGAGCAAGGATGGGATTGAAAGTCATTTAAAATTTCCAATGCTTCCTTAGTGTTTCACTATCAGTCCAGTCCTTGATATTCAAGAAGAATCTAGCTCTGAAAAAAACTATTTGCCCAAAACATTGCAAGCCAAATTTTTAATTATTACGTGGATGCCCATTTCTCATACTGCTCACTTAGAAAACACCACAATGAAACGTTTCATTCCCCGTTACTAGCCACTGAGAAAATGCTGGAGACGATACATTGAAACATCAAGCTTTCAGACAACTGCAACTTCTCTCAAATACTATTAAAGACAACCAGAAATGTCTCCATTAGAAATACAAAAACATTTTGTGACCAATCCTCTCCTAAGAAGGTTTATAATAGTACTAAAGTCAATTCCAGCTCTGTTTTTTTTTCAGATATCTACTAAACTGTATTGTGAGAAAAGTATAAAGAATTTTTATTTCCATTAGATTTTTATTTTAATCACCTAAAAATCATTCTTATGGAAATGAGAAAGACAAAAAGATTCCCCAGGGACTGAGAAACTTCACTGATTTGCATCATTAACACTGAAAAGAACTTGCCTGGAAATGGCCCCTTCACATTTTCTTTTATTTACATTTCCAGACAAAAATAAAATTAGTTTCAACAAGAAGGTTTCTTCTAGATTCATATCCCATTTTGATTAGTCTAGCTATTAAAACATGAATATAGCTTCCTGTGCTTTGATGGACTGATTTACTCTTTGTTATACTGGAAATTTTTTTTACTTTTTTTTTTTTTCAGTTTTTAGTTTTTTGTAAAGGGTTTGCAACACGGGGACTCTCAGTGATCATTGGTTGTATTAGCATTCATAATTAACACCAGTAATTGTTAAGACACTTTTTGAACAATTACCATTTGCAGCACAGAATGAGAGAAAAGTGACATTCATTTAACTGAACTCTGCAGTTTTCATTTAACAAGCCTGTCCAAGCATAAGCAAAAATGAAAAAACAGAGAACACTAAATATATATTTAAATCAGACAAATTTCTATGACAAAGTAGTTCTTTCAAGGCTCGAATCAAAATTTTAAACAGTTTACCTTCTTTGTGTCTTCTAAAGAGTTTTATGTAACAAACTTTCAGTGTCATCACTAATAGCAGTTCATGCCAAGGATTACTTTCTTAAAACTGCTACTCAAGCCTTGTGATTTGCAGTATACTTCTTATTACAGGATACATTATGCAGAAACCCTCTGCTATGTGATGGGACATGGCAACCCTGCTGTGAGAATGCCTATCAGCGCTTCTTTTAAGGCCCTTTCTCAATTGTCAGCAAAGTATTTTTTAAGGTTAAAAGGTGTAAAATTATTCTGAAATGCTTTTCTGACCTGTCGCCTATCACTGCAAAAAGCTATAGTTCTTTTTTTTTTCTAAAATTGTATTTTTTAAATGTGATAATATTATAAGAATAAAGCTAGTAAGAGAAATATAGTTTTCTATGCTTTTCATGATATTTTTGTAATTTTTTCAGTACTGATACACATTAAGATTGTGGATGCCTTTTTATTTCTGATTTTCTTCATTATGATTCTTCCTTTCCTGTGAGTCAGTTACAATGTGCAATTAATGAGAAACCAGCAATTCTAAAAAAAAAATCTTTTCATTTATATTTTTTTGGATTGTTCAAATGAATTCCTGAATCATATTTTCTAATGTAAAAGTCAAATGCAGTAGGGTCATGAAGCATAATCTCATTATACTGGTATATAAAGCTCATAAGATCTGTCATTCTTCAAGTGCTACCTGTACTTTGATTGAAACAACAGTGAATATCAAAAAAAAACTAGAAGAAGGTTTCTATTCTTCAGGCGGGTGGCTGGCTTTTATGGTTTTGCAAGCTGCTTAACTCTAGATTTCCCAGGCTACATGCATGATTCAAGGTCAATGATCCTATAGTTTTAAATCCTGCGCACAAGAGGTTACCATCTCCCATTGTCTGTAGCTTAGGATTTCCAACAGCAGCTAACTGTTTACATGCTGGTAAAATGCTAGAAGGTATCTGAAACCACTTTACACTAAGTTTCATGGACTGTTCTGTAACACAGTCTTATCAACCTGTACTGGAGAACTCAGCCTTGTAGTGAAGAAGTGTCAGACATGGAGGGCCTGATTATCCCATCTAATATGTGATATATGCACACAACAATGTGAGTTGCAGCTGAAGCCAAGAAGAGAAGTACAAATAGGTGGCGGAGAGGAAAACAGATGCTGTGCCAGCTTTATGCATTGAGTTGTGTGGCCTGTACCAGATCACCAAGGTGATCAAGTCCAAGACTATGGCATGGCTATAAAAAGTGACAAAAGAAGGCATCATCATGTTGCATTCAGGTACCTATGAGGGTTTGTATTAGTCTTCTCCAACATGGACTCACCTGCTTTTCGTGCCACCCGCAGTCTATCAGTCAGGTGGGTCCAGTAAAGTTTTGTTCCTGCATCCTTCAACACTGTCAGTGATGAGAAGCAGAGCTCTCCACACCCAGGTGTCCAAGTTAAGCAATTACTGTGTACTCTGCTGGCATTAGCAAAAGAGAGAAGAAGATTGCACACTGTTTGGTTTAACCCCAATCAGCAACCAAGCACCA
>NW_009198256.1:0-100157 GCF_000690835.1 Fulmarus glacialis
CCCCCCCGCCTCTCTGTATTCCTGCCTTCCTCCTCTCGCCCTCTCTCTTGCTATCTGTCTATGGTGCAAAGTGCTTTCCCCTCTGGAGCCCTAGCTTGCTTCCCTGAAGCCTTTTATACATTCCCTAGCTAATTGCTGCAATAGAGAAATGAAACCCTAATCTTAGTAAAGATCTTGACGTCAATGTAAAAGAGGGCTTTACTTTGGCCAGGACTGCAGTGAATAGAAAAATGAAATTCTCAAAACTTTTTTTTTTTCTTTTTTTTAAGAGAAAGGAGAAAAAAGAGACACAGACAGCAAGGGTGGAACTTTGCTTTGCTTGAAAAGGAAAAAGAAAAAACCCAATATGCTTCTGACTGCTCTTACGAAATGCTTTCAAATTTTGGAAAAATTATTTTCATATAACATGGAAGGTGACACAGCAATGCAGGTTTCTGTTGTCGATGTTGTTTTTTCTCATGGCTGTTTTTTTTTCCTTTGCCCTTTTGTCTTTTCCAGGAAGATGTGTGAGTTGACGCATCCCAAGAAAGGGCACACTTCTGTACATTTTCCTCCCACCTCCATGAAGTACAACATGTATAGTGTTTAAATATCTTTTGTTGTCTTCCTGGTATTTAAGGAAACATAAGTAAACACCCAGCACTGACTTCATCTACTGATGTGTAAGAGAAGAAGATAAGGAAGAGAGAAAAAAAAGGTTTTGGAGGATTTGGGTTTTTTAAGCTAAAGTTCCCTGCTTAAAAATAATATGCTACAGCCTTAAATGCTGTTAATCAACTGAGCTTCAAGGACTTTAATATTTCCCTATGATAACTATTTACATCCACTAGTCTAATAAGGATAGTTAACTTTTGGTTAAAAGCTTATAAAAAAAAAAAAAAAAAACCAGAAAGAAGTTTCCTCTGGCAGAGCCACGTGTGCTTTAACAACCACAAGCATCCCTTGCAGCCCCATGCTGAAGGTTTGCTTTGTTCATTTGCACTTACCTTTGTTTCACCTTCTTAGTCGGATATTTAGTCCTCTTTCCACATGAATTTTTTTTTTTTCTTTGTTACAGTAAACACGTTTTGTTTGGGGTTTTTTTTAGCATGGTTCTAACTTCCTTAGGTAAATATTTCATGTATTTCATGTTGCAGACATCCATAATTTTGTTTTTGAGAGGATGTCTTCCCTGTGAGCTTATGTAGGCTCTCCTCACCAGATACATTTCATTCCCAGAGATGCCAGCATGATATCTAACCTCTGTCAACTCACATCCTTGATGAGTAGTACAAGCTTCCTTCGTTAATGTATCTTAGTCCTCATCAGTCATCACTCTCCTTTCACTGCTAGTAACTGCAGAAGGTAAACACCGTCAATCTTCCCTACTCTGGGGTCTTTCATTTGCAGATATTGTAACATCTCTTGGGCTGTCATTATACTAGGATGCATACCTCTAGAAAGGCCACCCCATGTCTTGTCTTGGGCTCACCAAAGAAAAGTTTGTTTAGGTAGCATAATACCAGGCATTTGCAAAAGATATCACCCAAACAGGATATCTTCCAGCAAATGTTTACTCAAAGAAATAACTTTAAAAGGTTATGCACATTAAACCAGTGACCTTCTGCGTTGCTAGCATAAACAAAAAAAGGAACAGAGTTTCTTTTTCAAGCTATAACAATTTTTAAGTCAAAATGTTGGTGATGACAGTGTTCTGTTGCCATAGAAAGGATTGCAACCTCACAGATCTGGCTTTATTACTAAAACTTGCAAAAACACGTTATAAGCAGGCATTTATATATCCCCACACATGGATGAGTCAGCGTGCTCATGTCATGTGAGCGCAACACAGGAACAAGGGTCCCCAGAGCTGCTAAACTAGCTTACTGTCTGACCTCAGGCAAGCATATGTAATCACTTGATTACAAGCACCCTTAAGCCTAGATTACTCTTCTGTAGGTCCACCACCAAAACATACATGATTCTGTCTGGGAAGGTCCCCTTTCTTTATTTTGGGAAGGTTTGTTAAAAGGCAGGCCTGGAGATTGTTGATGACGATGCCAGATGAATCATCAGCCATTGTTTCTGAGAACAGTTTGCAAATATCTCGGAGGACAGTCCAGCTCAGGCTCTTCCTGTTCCTTGGAGGTAAAGTCAGGCAAGAACCTCCACTGGGAACACAATGTATTCTGGGCTCCTGTGAAACAACTGCCCCTACCCACAGCATGCTTCGTGGGTGAAGAGGTTGTTTTAAGACAGCTGCAGAGCTTTGAAGTGCATCGGAAGCTGAGCAGGAAGCCCATGGAGCACTAGTGTGAGATGGTATTTCATATTTACTACGTCATCTTCCTTGCCTATAAGGCAGACTGCATGTATCGAGTTAAACAGAACCACTTCAGGCTGTGTGTTTGAGAGCTTCAGTCAAGAGATTCTGATAACTACCTAATCCAACCATAAAGACAAAAATCTTTTGTCTAAATAAAAATGTAAAAAGACGGTTTTTGCCAATTGCTGTCTTCAGAAGCAGTCTCTCCCTACAGGGCACAAGCACTGCTTCTCGGCTTGACAGCAGCCCTCAACAGAGAAGGAAAGCGTAATCCCTGCTTCTTCGTGTTGATACCGCTTCTCTCCTTGGGTGAAACAATTCATCCCTGTGTTTATTTCTCTCAGACATCAAAAATACAAGGGAAACCACTATTTGCATCTTTTGTGAAAGATGGGTATCTGCAGCATAGCCTCAATGTGGAAGCCAACAGTCTCTTGTTATTTCCCTGCAGACCTTCATAAAGCAAGGAAGGCTAGATCTTTCAGACCTCAAGGCATTAAGAGAGCCTTTACTCTCTTGAAGGAAAACTGGATGAATTTGATACGTGAGGGTGAGGAAGAATTAGGCAGGGTTTAAGATACGCATGAAAGAACTGAGATATGGTTCAGCTAAAGCTCATTTCAGTTACCTGCTCTGCCATACTTTCCTATATAATTTGGGCACAGCCCTACAATGTACCTCAGTTCTCCATCAGCAAAAGAAAATAAAAGTCCTCCCGTAATCTAAGGAGCAGTCAGGTTCAGTAATGGGAAATTAAACATATCATCCATAATTTGTCAAGGTGGAATGAGCAAAGCCAACAACATTAAAGCATTCACTGTTACTAGACCTTGTATGTGGCTAAAGTCAACAGTATCGGTATAGATGTTCATATTCTGTAATGTTTATAGAAATCAGTGCCATCAAATCCGTATCCAGGCATAGCGTCATGTTTCTTCCCAGTTTCAACCACAGTAGCATGAAGATTAGGACACAGGCAGCTAGTAAGTTTGTTTACTGCAACTCTCTTGATAACTGTGCCTAGACACAGGAAATCTGAGGTGGAATTACTACTGCTCAGGCCACTTTGTCTGATCTCATTTTATAGTGGATCCATACTAGCTTTCTGCATGTCAGATAGTGTATTTTACAGCCTTCACTTGGTTGTGTAGGTCTTTACTGGTTTGTAGCTGAACTACCTGTGTTAAGCGGCCATGGCACTCAATCGCACTGTGTCTAGGTACCTAAATGCAAGACCCTCAAGCCCAAAACAAGCAGATTGATTGATATTTTGGTTACTCAACCTTATTTCCTCAGAATAAGCAAGACTATTTTGAATGCAGTTACTCTTTGCAACACAGCTGGGAAAGGGTACCTCACGGTGACAGGCAAGCAAAGGCTGCTGCTCTGGTCCTACCCCCAGGAGGTTCATGGGAGAGATCATCCCAAAGGATTCAGCACAACCTGTGTGCCTGCCTTGCTGCTTCTCACTGCTTTCACTGCCAAAAACAAAGAATGAAGCTTTTTGTTTGAGAGCTAGTTAGTGTGTCCGTGAGCTTATCCCTGGAGAATTGCGCAGCTGCAGAGTGATATGGCTAGAGATGGGGAGGAGAAAGTTTAGCTTAGCTTTGCCTCCCTGGCCCTGGGCAAAATTTGTTTATTACAGCCAAACAAGAATTTGTACCTCTCATAAAACTGCATTTTTCCTCTTTGCCAAAAGAGAAATCTCCCCCTTCTCTCAGCAACAATTCCCTCACTTAAAATGCCATGGAATGTTGACTCACTGTCTATTTCCACTTTTTGATTAGGATCAGCAGCGTATTTTCTTAAAGAAATAATATCTTCAATGAAAAATAAAATTTTTCAGGCAAGTCTCAGTGATACCTGGGTGGATTATCCACGGCATGGATTCACCAGGCCCTGCCTCCCTCCGTCACTCCTGGCCACAGCACCACATCTGAATGGAGCAACGTTCATCCCGCTGGCACCCAGCCCCATTCTGCCTGCTTAAAGCTGCCTCTGTTCTCTACAGAAATCCGCTTACCAGCCTTTCAAAGGTGAGTGCACTAAATATATCCTTACTGCCTAATTTATTTAACTTTTGTATCAGCCTTGGTTTTGTTTTATTTGGGTTATTCTACCACTGCCATTATGCTGCATAATTGGGAGTTGATTATTCTGTGAAACTGGCAGCTGTGAGAGGTGCTGATTTAATAGCCCGGAAGACCTGATTCCTCAAGTTTATCTTCAGTGGGGCTGAGTACAGGTAGTGAGAATGCTAACTGCCCACAGGAGCAGCTCTCCATGGCAATTTGGAGGGGAGTCCCTGGAGCATGAAAATGAAGCCAGCCTCACTGCCCACTCAGTCCACAAGGCAGCACTACGTTAAAGGTCATTTCATCATATAGATGCCAAACTGAGACAGCATTCAAATGAACTAAGGAAGAAAAAGGCCATATAATTGGGACACTTCTGGATAGGGAAAATATCCTAAGAGATGGCAAGTTATAGCTAGATTCTGGGTATAACTGAGGCTGTCTTATAGTCAAGCCACAGTGGTTCAGAAAGATCGAAGTGCATGAGGAGAACTGGGACTGCTGATGTCTCTGCAAAACCTGTTCTGTAGATTTCAAAGCTGTCAGTCTGGCACCTTCTAAGAGCTTGCATTCATCGTATGACAGCAAAGTGAAATAATTGACTCGTGGGTGTGGGTGTGTAACAGCGACAAATTTGAGGCTAGAAGAATTCCCCACATCACTTGGCTAATGATCTCCAAACTTCTATGTAAAACAAAAATAATCTCCCTGCTTCAATAAACTACAGTGAACAAACCTGATGCTAAAACACACCTGGCTGAGTCAGACTTAATTTTGGAACAAAACAAAACACTCTACCCACCCTAAAAGATAAGGTAGTTTCTCTTAAGAAAAACAGGAAAGCTGATCTATGAATAAGGACAATCAGAAGACTTCGTCAGAAGAAAAATAATCAGCCCAAATACTCTGGATGTTGCACAAGAAGAGGAAAAAAGACATAAATGTATTGAACATGAGAAGAGGACAACTTCATCTGCTTGTAGATTCTGTAAATTACGTCCCAAACTCCCAAAAGAAGCTGGGACTAGTATTTAAAGTCTTCCACTTATATGACTATCCAGGTAAAGGATATATATGCGGGAGTCTCATATAGCTGTCGATAAGTTATGATGTTAATGTATTCCTACCCATCTAAAACACCAGAGAGATGGGGGGGTGTAAAATTTTAGTAATATCTCTGTAGGTTTTAGTTGAGCCAAGTAAGTTGGCTCAAAGTTTTAGAAAAGCCCTCCAGTCCCAGCTTTCCCAGCTGAGAAGGGGCCACTTCCTTTTTCCCGGCAAATCACTGACCTTTTTCTTCAGTGTACCCCTCTGGAGAGCTCCTAATCCAGTGTGTTTCAGTGGAATTAAATGAGGTGTGTGTCCTTGCCATTCTCGTCACATGTTTGTACATGAATTTCGGTTGCTGATGATAGCTATATACGACCCAAGCTTTCAATCTCTCTCCTTCACATCCTGACGCATTTTAAAGTTCCACCTTCTATGGATAGTTTTCTGTGCAGGAGTGGAGGTAGAAATGCTGAAATAATAAAGGTTCTTATCACTATATTTCTAGTTAAGTCAGAAACAGAAATTGCCAAGAAACCTGTTTAGGTAAACTTGAATCCTATTCTCCGACCTTTTGTTCCCAAACCAAGACAATGAGATAGTTCAGATCTTATGTGGATCGAGAACTGAGGTTTTCAGTCTTTATCAAGCGATATCCAGCTAGAAGGAAAAAAGGCAGTCACAGTACCTCCTTAAAGCACACCAATATAAAAATGGGTGTGCTTTGCCCCAAATATTCAATTGCCTTTCAATCTGGAGCACTGGAACATAAAAAAATTAAGTGCCTTACAGTGACAGTAAGTTATGCAGCAGTTTACCTTTCTGAGTGGAGGGCTTCTTCTCAAGAGGAGCCTCTTAGATGCACAAGATTAGAAACTCTATGCTCTAAGTATTAATCAAAGTCTACGAAGTGGTGGGTGCTGAAGTGGAAGCCATTAGAAATCTATTACTTTATCATCATCCTGCTCACATTTGATATTAAAGCAGTACTGCACTCACCATCTTTTTTTTCAGGTTAATGTACCAGTAACAATTAACAAAATGTGGTGTTCCTCAGGAACAAGGAAAATACCTAGGCCTTCTTGGCTGAGGCAGTAAGGAGTTCATGGGCAGTTTACTTTCCTAAGTAAGGACAGGGAATTTCTTATATCAAAGACTGAAAGCCAAGGCTTCTTTTTTCATCTCAATATTTATGACAGAAACTACAGATCTTCGGATGAAACCATACTGTAATGGTCCAAAACTCCTTGTAAACAACTTGATTTTATACATTTGCTTTCAGCCCATTTAAAGACTGGCATTTCTTAAATTAACTCCTTCAGTTTCCCAGATACTTTATTAAAAACTGTTAAACGTACATGGGACGTGCACAATATTGCTCGAAGTCTACCTTAGCCCCAGGGCTCTAGCTTTTTCCTAAACTGCTCAGAACACCTGCTTATGCTTTTTTTTTTTTTTTTTAATTACTATATTGCCTTCAGTTTGAAAAATTGTCCATACAGAACATTTTCTTTGCTACATTAGAAAAAGTTAATTCTATCATGCTAAAACAATCTAAATGATAATGCAAGAAGTGTCCGCTGTGCTTCCTATAGTGGGATGTTAAATATGCATAAATTTATGTGCTTCTTTTTCCCTCATGAAGGTATTTTCCAGACCTCTGGTGACACACGAAATGGAGGAAAGTATTTGAAGTCAGTCACCTTTCCAAAAAAAATCCCACTCTTTTCAATAATGTTTCATTTTCACATGGAAAACAGCACTCCTCACAATTCTGAGCTGTATTTCCACAGATAATAGGGATGCTAAACAGGATACCAACTCAATAATGTGAGCCGAAGAAAGTACTCAAGAACGGCATACTGTAAGAAACAAGAATACTTTCTGTCTTCTATTCTGCTGGCACTGACTTCAAGCTTATTCAGAGTGCAGCTTTATTGAAACTTCTGTTTTTATTCTAGTGAAATTTAACTTCTCCATTCCCACTTTGGGGTGTTTTTTTAATTAATTTTAATCCCATTACCCTGCTTAGTTTAAAAATTATTTAGGCCTAGGAAGCCTTATGAAAGCGTGTTCTTTCAGTCTTCAGTTTCTAGGTGGTCAGAATTGTGCGACACTTGTACAATAGCATGGCTTGTTCCATCTATCTCCTACCACAGTTCCCCACATTAGAGTTATGATTCATGCTCATTTCTTCATGGTTTGTGCATTACAGTAGTAAATATGATGTTTAGGTTAAATAATCAACTATGCTAAGCCTTGTATTAGTATATATTATAGACAAACCCTGCCTTGAAGGGCTTCAATTTAAATAGAAAAAGATTGAAGGAAAGAAATGGAGAAAGGGGTGGAGTCCCAGAGAAACTCAGCAATCTGCACAGTCACAAGCCAGGACTTGAATTTCAGGGTCCTGTAATTCTTTTATTTCCATAAATCTCTCTACCCCTTTTACCAAGGGAAAGAATCATTCCAGCCAGAAATAAACAGAAAATAGCAGGTTTGATTCTCAGGTCTTTATTCACTTGATGCTGCCACGACCAATGTTGGTCAATGACAGAGGGTAAAGTAAAGATGATCTTGATGATTTAATGTTAGAGTACCCCAGAAAAGCAAGTTTATAAAATGGGGCAATTCAATGAACATAACTTGAAAAAAAAAAAAAAAAAAGAAAAAAAAATTGTTTCAAAACTTTCTCTTAAAGAGAAATTTAGCACAGGTACAGGGTTTAGGTTTTTTCCTTTTTATCCCCTCACCATGTCCTTTGCTCTGAGTATGTTTTGCTGTTTATAGTTGCCTAAATATCTGTCATGGGGTCTGTTATGTCACCTTCCTAACCTAAAGAAGAAAAATTCTCCAAACAGCTAGCCTCCTCTTGGGAAAGGTAAAGTCATTATGGACGATGAAAGCTGCTTGTTCCAAGGTTCAGCATGACAGACCATTTCAATAACTGAAGTGAGCATGTACCCAGGAACAATAGTCTTCATTTTCTCCTAACAATATTTGAACAGGCATTTGAAAGGAAATGTAGTTATTCAGAAAGATAAATATAATTCCCTTTACATCAGAAGAATCCTCGTCGTGGCGGAAATAAGTGTTTTAGACGGAACAGTAGATTAAGAGTCAAAAAAACTGTCCCCTCCCCAGTCAGCAAGCAACTCACTGTGTGCATTTAAATAAGCCACTGAAAACCTCTTCCATGGTTTCCCTATATATCTATTTTTACCTAAAGAGTTCTATCACACACAGGTTTTTATGAAACTTATGTGAGCTTTTTAAAGTCCTTTTTACATCTTCAGAGGAAAGATGTTGTATAAGTGTCAGATATTACTAACAGCAGTAATAAGAATAATACAGCAGAGATACAAATTAATGCCATTCACCTGTAAGGTTTAATTATATCTTGGACTGTTCCTGTGAATTATCTAGGTAGTAACCTATTATTCCCTTACACTCAAAGTACCAAGAACCTTATCAAGATTTTATGTGATTTTCTTTATGAAGTCTCATTGCAAGTGAATAAAGGGCCCTCATCTTCACTGTGTACAGGTAGGATTAACACTATTAACTTAAGAAATAAAAAACATAGACTATATCCAACCTGTTGCCATATATTTCTTTTAAAAACTCCAGGAGCTAAGGTATTCCTCTGGTCCTTCCGTTAAAACCGAACCAAAAGATAACTAAGAGCTAGACAAGTACTTTTGTAGCCTACAACAGCATTTACCTTAGAGGTGTCCACAATATCACCTGATTCTACTTATATTAATTCAAAATATTTTCTTACTGCAATAGTAAAATTGGTTTTCTACATCAAAACATTGAAAAAAGTATGTGGATAAGGTATATATACACTCACAAAAAAAAGATAGCTTTATTGACTTATTTAGTGGCATACTTTTATATTATTACTTACCTATTCAAGGGGAAACTTGGCAGAGCATCTGTTTTAGGACCCTAGCAAAGTTCTAATTTCACAAGAAAGAAGTTAAAGTTGTACCTCTTCCCAAAAAAATCAGATCATTTTCCTAAACCCCTCTCAAAATGTCTTCCAAAATACTGAAGCATGCACACACCTAACTTTAAGCAAGAATTATTCAGTTCAGCATAGAAACTTCAAAAGCATGGATTTTCAAATGCAACTGGCATCTTGCACTTTTACAGAAACCAATTTCCTATGATAGTGTTAGATGAAGTGTCCCATCCTTGAAACATGTACGCACAGGCATAATGCAAGTGCCTTGTAGGAAGGACCTTCCACTTTTGAGTTTCCACTGCCCCGTACCTCTTGTGATCACAGACACCAGTACAAGTTAGGTGTATAGTTATAATTTTCCAAGGATGTATCTGTTTACATGCATGGTGTGCATCAGTGTTGGTGACTGTAAAAAGAACAGAGCAATGACAAATCATTTTTATGTGTCCATGCTTGCAAATAGGAGCATCCCAATCAAGTTCAGCATGGCAACCCATAAGTGTACAGTTTCTTACAGAAGTGTAGCTACAATTGGTCTCTGCATTGGTTCAGCTAGTGCTCATACAATATCACCAGTGCTGTAATCAGCAGCAGTAGTAATTTGCCGTGCTTTAAAAAAAAAAAAAAAGTCAAAGCATTTTCTAATGTTAGTTTTCCTTGGGAACTAAGGAGCTTAACAGCAGCTAAGTCATAGCTAGTTTTATGGGAAACATAAAAGATAATAATGAGTTGAATAATAATAACAACACTTAGCACTTACATAGCTCTGTGTACTTTCAAAGTGCTGTACAAATACTAAATAATTCATTTTAATTAAAAAGGCCTTGAAAAGATTGAAGGACCCTTGAAATAAGTAAGAAGTGTTGCTCATTACCTCAACAAGAGAAAGATCTGGCCCCAAATACCTTTATGTTTGAAAATTATTGAGAAACTAACACTGCAAGGTAAGCTTAGGGAAAAATAATACTTAACTACATGGAAAAAGCACCTGGAAATCAGTACAGCTACTTGCACAAGTAAAAGCTGTAAGATCAAACCCTAAATTATACATCAGAGCTTTTTCCTTTTTTTCTCTTTTTCTTTATTCCAGAGATTTCACCCTTTCAACGTACCAGGCAAAAAGTCCCACTGACTTGACCAGGAGCAGTCCCTTAGCAATTTTTGTGTGCTTTCTAAGGAGGTGTTTGTCTTTCCCGAATTGTTCTGACCACACCTTTCTATTTCTAAGAACAGGGCTTGTTCTCAGCGCTCCTGCCACCTGCCATCAAGAGAAATGCTGCACTTCCTGTCAGGGACCTCCCTTTTGTTCCTTGTGAGAAGGCGGTTGCCAGTAAAAGGGCAGTACACTGCACCAACTGACTTTCACAGCCTTATTTTACTTGTTTTTGTTTTTACACTTTGCTAGGAGCCACTCCTCTAGGGTGACAGTTGCATACCAGCTGCCATTCTCACCATCATAATGGCCAAAATCTTAGGGCTGCATGCAGCAAGCAAGCAAGAGTACGCTTCAGCATCTTCTCACCACTAAAGGCCATACCACCTGATGTACAAATTTTCAGTCTCTTTCCCCATACAACTTTCCATCCTTCCCCCTTCTGACTCACTTTTCCCTTTCCTGACAGATCTACGTGGACTTGGGATGCATCTCTCAATCTTGCTTTTAATTTTCAAGCATACTAAATTTTAAACCATACAACATTAAACTCTCAAAGGCAATTTTTCTAATGCAAAAACAATTTTGTACCTAACTGATCCATGTAGTGCTACAATGAGCCCAGCCAGTCTTTGCTATCTCTACTGTGAAACAGGAAAGGATGCCTCTGGCTATTGAACTCCATCGGTCTTCCTAACCATTTTCAGCAATCTGTTCCAAAGATATTTTAACTAAATTTATATAAAACGTCCTTTCTTTTTTTCGGAGGTCTATTAGTTTCTTCGTATTGTGCTCTCAGAGGTCACTGGTTGTCCTGGTTTCAGCTGGGATAGAGTTAAATTTCTTCCTAGTGCTGTGTTTTGGATTTAGTATGAGGAGAATGTTGATAACACACTGATGTTTTCAGTTGTTGCTAAGTACCCTCCTAGTCCAAGGACAGCTCCCATGCCTACTGACTGAGCTAGGTACACAAGATGGGAGGGAACATAATCAGGACAGCCAGCTCAGCTGGCTAATGGGGTATTCCATACCATGTGACGTCATGCTCAGTATATGAATGGTAGGCGTGATCCAGGAAGTACCGATCGCTACCTGGTTATTGGTCAGCGCGGGTGGTGAGCAATTGCATTGTGCATCATTCATTTTGTCTATTCTATCATCATTATTATTATTATTATTTTCCCTTCCTTTTCTGTTCTATTAAACTGTCTTTTTCTCAAACCATGAGTTTTCTCACTCTTACCCTTCCGATTCTCTCCCCGTCCCACCGTGGGGGGTGGGAGAGGGTGGGGAGTGAGCAAGCGGCTGTGTGGTGTTTGGCTGCCTGCTGGGTTAAGCCACGACACTGGTGATAAATGGATCTGTGGGAGCATACCATATCTACAGCAGGCATTCTGTAAGTGTGCAAGAGCAGTGAAGCCCTGATTTCTGGTCAGCAGATTTTATGAGAATGAACAAGGAATTGCTGCTTGCATCTAACACCTTAAAAACTTGTCTATGGAAAAGATAGGGAAGTGTACCACTTAGACATGTTATGTTCTCCTTTGGAGGGGGTGGTACAGGAGAAAAACAGCAGAGTATAAATTAGAGGTGGCAGCACATATAAAACTAGAGGAATAGTATACCAAAAATAATCAGCAATTCTGGATTACTTTTTGAAGCCAAGATATGCTGTTTGTAAGGTTGGGCAAAATTGGGTGAAAGCATTTGGTGGAATAGCTTGTCTGCATACATTTGGGAGTAGCTTTCATGCGACCACAGCCTGAATAAGAAACTACTATTCAGGATTTCAGTTCTACCTATTCCAGCACATGCAAAATGCCAGGGCTCTGGGCTTGAGCATTAAGCCAGTATTTTTAGAGGATCAAAGCTTAAGCTCTGGAATTACAAATTTTAAACAAGACAAAGATTTTTACAAGATAATGGGAATGAGAAAGGGGCATAATGGGAGATGTTGTTGTACTTTATGCTCCCAATGGGAAACATGAATTGCCTTTTTCCAGTCCATGATCTGCAGTGGACTTGCTGACTTCTGAGGAACTTATATGCCTCACCGTCCTCATCTTACAGTGTGGGCAATGACTGACTTGCATCAGAGCTAAATGAAAATACAAGTATTGCAATTAATTTTTTTTATCATAAAGTGGAGAAAAAGAATCAAATCTTCATTACAGTTTTGAGAAGAGATTGCATATATTAGGCAGCTATGTTGAACATTTTTCACTAGATAAAATTTACATTATCTGCGTATTCTTCCTCCTTCACCACCTCTGATGAAGGTCAGGTATATTGTAAGCTCTCTCCTGCAGGCATCTTGTGGTTAAAAACAGCTGGATCTGGCTATGGATCCCCTATGTCATGGATAGCCTGTATGACCTCAAGTGAGCTGGAGCAGACCTCGGGGGAATTATTCCTGTACAGAGGATCAACTCACAGCCATCAGACTCAAGTCCGCTTCTGCTTTGTCTTTTGTAATTTTGCCCTTTGGACCTTAATGATATTTAATACATTGATATTTCTGAGACACTTTTGTATTATAGCATTTCAGGCCATAAATTCAGACAGATCTGGTGGGGTCACAAGCAAATTAGAGCTGTCTCTTCAAGATGTATGAAGTTCAGCTATAGTTCACAGTGACTGTATTTTCCAAAGCATCCTGTGCAATGTGATAACATGAGCTTCTATCAGCCAGTAACAAGGAATAACAGGATGTCACTGTGGATATTATTTCTGAGAGGCAATGATAATTCACTAGTATTTGTGCAGATTACTGAGAACAGGTGTGCAGCAAAGTTGATTCCACTCATTTGTATTAATAGGTGTATTAGGGTATTGTATTTTATCACGTTAATTAACTAGAGTGAATTGAGCTAAGGAGTTGACTAGCAACTAATTAAAAATTAATGAGGGGCCATGCAGTAAAAAGTAATTCTTTATGCTGCAGCAGGTAAGCAGAAATACTCCTTTGCTGCTAAAATCTGAGGCCTTTCGCCTTTTCCCCTGCAATAGCTGAGTGAACTCACACAGTATGCTGGGAAGGCATTGCTGCCCAGCTTTCTCTAAAAGTTTTAGGCATATTTGAAGGCATGAACAGCAACAAAACCTCCAATTTCAGGTCCTGCAGATAGGCAAAAGATGTAAGGAATGGATAAGGATTCCAGACACCTGGAAGAACACAGCTAGACTAGCAAACCTGGCATCACACATTTTGCTTTCCTATGGCCCACTTGCATTACCCAGATAAATCCCTCAAATGGTCTAGAATATAAGAGGGCCAACTCAAACCGTTCTGGGTAACAACAGTACAAAGCGAGTCACTTCCCCTTGATGATGAATTTTTTTTTACTAGTACATTTAAACTGCAGTTTTGAGTCACTGTCATGTACAAGTACATCCACATAACACAAATAATATACTGCTTTAGTAACATGTGTCCCTTTGTGTTGCAATATCTGAATCACAGAAATTTGCCTGCACAGGCTGAGACCTGTGCAGTCCATCTCTATGCCAAAATAGGCTTGTTCTCTACGATTATTCTGAAAGGATTGTCTCAACTGGTAGAAGTTTCAAGGCATGTGACTTCTGCCACTTCTCTCAGGCAGAGGATTTGACAAACCAACAATTTCTAGAGTTCAAAAGGCTTTTAACCTCTGTATTTTCTTCTTAAAAGGTCACTCCATTGACCTGAGTTTTGCTGAGGAATGCAAAATATGGCAGCTAGTTTTCCCCACTGTTTATACTATTCAGTTACCTGTAGACAGCTACACAGAATCACAGCTAGACAGAATCACAGAGTGGCAGAGGTTAAAAGGGACCCTCAGAGATCATTTAGTCCAACCCGCTTGCTCAAAGCAGAGTCAGCTACAGCAGGTTGCTTAGGGCCTTATCCAGTCAGGTTTTTAATATCTCCATGATGGAGACTCCACAACCTCTCCTGGCAACCTGTTCCAGTATTTGACCACCTTCACAATAAAAAGGTTTTTTTTTCCTCTGGTAAAGTGGACTTTCCTGTGTTTCAGTTTGTGTCCATTGCCTCTTGTCTTGTCACTGGGCAACACTGAGAAGAGTCTGGCTTCATCTTTACTCCCCCTGCATCAGGTATTTAACACATGGATATGGGTGACAGTATGACACACACTCCCGCCTGCCCTGAGCCTTCTCTTCTCCAGGCTGAACAGTTCCAGCTCTTTCAAGATTCTCCTTGGATGAGAGATGCTCCAATCCCTTAATGAGCTTCATTGTCCTTGCTGGACTTGCTCCAGCATGTCCATGCCCCTCTTGTACTGGGGAGCCCGGTGCTGGACACAGCACTCCAGGTAGAGTCTCACTAGTGCTGAGTAGAGGGGAAGATCCCCTCCCTTGGCCTGCTGGCAATGCTTTCCCTCATGCAGACCAGGAGGCTGTTAACCTTTTGTGCCGCAAGCGCACATTACTTCACAATAAAAAGGTTTTTTTTTCCTCTGGTAAAGTGGACTTTCCTGTGTTTCAGTTTGTGTCCATTGCCTCTTGTCTTGTCACTGGGCAACACTGAGAAGAGTCTGGCTTCATCTTTACTCCCCCTGCATCAGGTATTTAACACATGGATATGGGTGACAGTATGACACACACTCCCGCCTGCCCTGAGCCTTCTCTTCTCCAGGCTGAACAGTTCCAGCTCTTTCAAGATTCTCCTTGGATGAGAGATGCTCCAATCCCTTAATGAGCTTCATTGTCCTTGCTGGACTTGCTCCAGCATGTCCATGCCCCTCTTGTACTGGGGAGCCCGGTGCTGGACACAGCACTCCAGGTAGAGTCTCACTAGTGCTGAGTAGAGGGGAAGATCCCCTCCCTTGGCCTGCTGGCAATGCTTTCCCTCATGCAGACCAGGAGGCTGTTAACCTTTTGTGCTGCAAGAGTACATTATTGGCTCATGTTCAGCTTGGAGTCCACCAGGACCCCCATGTCCCTTTCTGTCAAGCTGCTTCCCAGTCAGCCCCAGCATGTACTGGTGCATGGGGCTGTCCTTCCCCAGGCGCAGGACTTTGCACTTCCCGTTGTCGAACTTCATGAGATTCCTGCAGGTCCATTTCTCCAGCCTGTTGATGTCTGTCTGAATGGTAGCACAACCATCTGGTGCATCAACCCCTCTGAATCTTCCTTTGGGCAAAGAGTATGCATTGGACCATGCAAGTCTGTAATCCAAATTCAGTTGAATTACATCTGAGATCAATCTTGGCTTGGTCCAATTTGTGTTGCTCCACTGGCACAAGAAGATCATGGTAAGGGTTTTGACAACTGTGCTAGTCCTTGCAAAGCCTGTGATGAGGAAAAGGGCCCTGCTGGTATAGATGCATCTTACACTTATAATGGAATAAGTACCCTTTTATTTATTTTTTAATTCAGAGTAACAAACCTCTCCTAAAATTGCACAGAAAGGGGAAAAAACAAACTGTTTTTCAAATGTACAACAAAATCAGGAAACTAGGAAAATAATGTGCACTAATCACTGGCTCATTTTGTGGCTGTGGGTAAGCCTTTCATCTTCACGGCTCCCATTTGACACAAATATGAAAGCTGATGAGAAACAGTAATCTTAATGGAAAACAGTGCAGAATTGATTCTAATTTAGATTTAAAATCTCATTCCCTGAGCATCCCACCCATCCTGATCCATATCTTCCACTTCTCCTACGAGTGGTCGAGTAATTTTCTCAATAGTGCCTTTTTTATTGGCAGCAACTTTTTCTTCAACACAGGTGATTCATATTAAAGAAGCCATCTGCCTTTACTGTTCAGCTCACTTAAGTAGCAAGTTAGTTATACACGTAGTAGTCTTCTGCAGCCACTGTGTCCTGGAGGAATCGTAATATTGGCAGTGTTGGCATATTGGCAGCAGGGGTAGTAGTGGTATGCCAAGGGATTTATGACCAAATACATCCTATGTGACAAATAACCAAGAGAGGCTCGGGTAGAGCCATTATGGACTAGTCTTGGGGATACTAAGGGGCAACAGTAAAGCAGCACAGTACGATTCATACGAGACAGAGAGACTTCCCACACAAAAAAAATAAAACCAACCATAAACCCGAAACCCTCAGGGTTCATGCTGAAAATAATGACTCAGCTTTTTCATCTCTTAAAAATACAAAAGATTAGATAAAAGTACTTCAGATCGAAGAATCATAATTTTGTCGTGAATCACTAGTGCTACTTCCTGTGTGATTCTGATGTTTTCTTGGAAGGCATTCATCCAGATACCACCCAGACTCAACTTTGCCTAGTTTTTGAGATCAAACAACGTATTATCTAGGATGGCATAATAAAAAAATACATTGTAATGATGTGATGAAATGGCTCGGGGCCAATACATACCAGATCCTACTCAGGATGAATTTCATGGAGAACTAAAGAAAAGGTTTCTATGGTATGGAAAGAACAAGTAACAAAAAGCCACAAAGAACCTTATACACTGAGGTCCTCATTTACAAAGCGTATTATACAAACATACTCCTTGCTTACAGAGATTATAACCACAGCATATGACAGAGCACTTGAGGAGCCTTCTGTATTCCAAGATAACCCCATAACCCCGCCAGATATCCAAAAGCCTGCTCTCAGTCTGTTTGAAACCAGACTACAAATCCCATACGCATCTATGGTAAGCAACATCAGAATTGTGGTAGGAGAGACTCTGGGGCTTTCCTTTTCGACCAAAGCTATCAAAAGAGATAAGACTGGAAAGCTGGAGACTGTCTGGGCAAGTAGGTATGCCCCTAGGACATGCTCTAAATATGATGTACATCCACAGTTCACTGGGAATACCTGGTAAGGAGCCTACAGCCAGCCTCAGTGGCATTCTTGCAGGAACATAACACTGAAGAGCAGTTATTTGAGTCTCATTCTGCCATAGAGACCTCTCAGTACAGTTTTGGTATCCCTTTCACTCCAGTGGGTTGCAGCTAAAACATCCTGTTGCAAGATCACACGAGGACCTCACGTGTGCCACATACTCTCCAGTGTTCAGCCCGTTGTCATTATTTAGCCAATAATAACAGCAACCGACAGCCACAGCTTTGTTTCTTAACAGACCAGGATAGCAGCTTCCAAGCTTTTTTGCTGAAAATGCCTCCTTGGGCTCATGATATGCTTGTAGTTCTAAATTTCACTTTTGCAACTGAATTTCCAGTTGGCTCCTAACTTCTTGCATCACTGCCATAATCGTAGGGTACTGGCAAGTTCAGGAGTTCGTCTCCAAATGTTCAAGGTCATAAACTAAGAGAGATCTGATAAACACTAGGCAGAAGTCTGAAACCACACTAAAAATATGAAGAAAGTAAAAGATCCTGGAGTATGTTGATGAAAAGTTAAAGTCGTAACAGCTCAAGAAGATTCCAAATCTTCAGCTGGCTAATACAACTGTACCTTCTTGTCAGCACTCTTGTCTTGCAATCTTGCGATGGGGCAATTAGTAAAAGCCTTTCTATATATTTGCTTTGTTTGTGGAGAGGTGCATGATGTTCAGAGCTCAAAATTCTGCCATGGCCCTTAAAAAAAAAAAAAAAATATCTGGCTATGTTGGAAAACAACGCTTCGAAACCAGCCAGGTGTCTTCTTGGCAGAGAAGCCCTTTCATGATAAAAATCAAGCTGGAATATTTGGATGGGTTGGGTTTTTTCCATTTTGTTTTGTTTTTAATAAGTCAGTATGACTGCAAGCCAAGATTAAACAGTGAGAAAGAGCCGAAGTATTCTACCCAGCTTCATAGAGCCTGCAGGCTATGCCAGCTACAATACCTTTCAACACCATTCTATGTCCCATTGTGAGGAATAAAAAACTAAAAAGCCTTTTTGGCAAAAGTGGCTGAGACATTAAAGATAAAATGAATGGGTTTTAGAGGAAAAAAAAAAAAAAGAAAAGCCATGATGAAACAACCTGCAGCTGACACCATCTGCTCTAAAAGAGCAGGGCCACTGAACTCCATAAAAAAATATTTGGGGTAATTGCCATCCATAGTCAATGTCTGTTTTCTTTATTGTGCAGAAACACTGGCTTTTCTTTGAATACTCAGGCTTCTACAAAGGGCAGGCAATCCAGACATTGATCATACAGCCTAAGGGATTTCCTTCTACCACTTAAATATGGAAAAGCATATAATGATCATTTTTACAGGAGGTCTTCCCGTTTATCTGGGAATTAGGAACAGCAGACTTTTAGGGGAGAAGGAGCCCTGTAGACTGAGTATATTGTTTCTACTGACTGAAGATAATCTATGTTGATGCTTCATTTCCCCAACATTAATCAGTCAGAGAATGGACAACTAAAACACACAAGGACTGGTGGTGATGGATGCAGTGTGATCTAGTTACCGTAAGGAATAGGGAATCAAGAGAGAAGGTCTAATCCTAGCCTTGACAGGCCTTAGTTTATGTTCTTACTGGTTTCTTTTTGTGGTCTTTCTATCCATTTATCTAATTTTTCCCATGTGTAAAAATGGAAGACTAGTTTTCATGAACTATTGCTTTTTTTTTTTTTTTTAAATCACTGCTAAGACTTTTGCCATAACTCTGCCTCCTATTCTTCCCTCACCTCTGGAGCTGCAGGAAGGAATTCCCATTGCTTTTCACCATTCACATGGAGATTCTTCTGCCTTTGTTTCACAGTGGAGATCTTAAAGCCTCTTTTCTCTTCACTACTGAAACCAGTGTTTGTGCAGCATCTAACACAAAAAGAGCCCTCATCTAGTACAACAGTCACCACCACGGCAGCAGCTACCACCACCACCACAACAGTGTATCCCCATGTGACTTAGCTGTCATTTGTATAGTTTGGATTTTCGTAACTTTCACTGAATTTCTTTCTTCAGATTCAGATAGAAAATGTGCTTAAGCAATGATTTTACTGACAGTCAGGATAATTACATTGTGAGATTAAATGCATTTTAAATTTTTTTAATCGTCAGCATATATACACTACATTCTGCTGCTTGTGTGGTTCTCATCTATGTATCCTGTCTACTTCACATCAAATCTTTTTGATGTGAACAACAATGATCGTTTTAATGGATATTATTGATTTCTTGTTTTCAGCATAATTGAAGTTATTTTAATTAAATCACTTGCATATGCATTGATTAATTGCAGGAAGGTTAAGAGAATTTTTGCAGTGGTAGAAAGAAGAACAGAAAAATATTTGGGGAGGGGTGGGGAGAACAAAACACCCCAATACATGTGGGAAACAAGCTCCAGGGCATTGTCCCTTCCCTGTCTAGGCACTTCATCATGATTTTGTGAGATTGCGCAAAGAGATAGCACCCCTCAGCCTGCCAAGTCCTAAATTATTACACTTTATCATTATTTATTTTCCTTTCCATGTGCCCAAATCATGACACAAGTGTGAGTGAGAGAGACTCAGTGTGTGTATATGTACGCATACACATTAATAGGATTATTCATAGTTGCATCATAGTAGTACTGGAGCTACAGATAAATTAAAGTCTCTTCACCTACATTCACTAGACCAACAGTCCTAAATCCATAACCCACTGAAACCAGGAAATCTAAAGTATTGGCTGAAGGAGGCCTGTGGCAAGACCAGGAACTAAGCCCAGATTTCTGAAGGCCCACTCAAGTGCTCTGAAGGTGACACTATTCAAGAGAAAGAAGAAAGTTAAAGAGGAGAGAAGCTTTAAGGTATGATGCTGTCTGAACCCAAAGAACTGAAGTGAAGGCCACAGGGCTCAATACTTGAAGAAATTTAAGAGACCAAGTATTTAGCCTTTAGAATTAGTAAGTTTTTTCTAAGAGCTGGTTCATCATTCATAGCACTAAGGAGAATGATTTCTTGCAATGAATATGAGCAGATGCGATGTGGCAGATCCACAGCTGTTGTCAATTGTCATAGTTTCATATGACTTTGGTGGAGTCAGGCCAGCATACATCAGCTGAGGATCTGTCCTGCACTGTGCTCATGCCTTTGTTGCTCATATGTTAAAAGCTAACCAGCACTTCTAGGCTAGAGAAGAAATTTAATTCTGGATTAGGAAAAATATAATTTCTCCCTTTCCAATGCAGTGGAAGATCATGCCAGAGCTGAACTTGAATCCAACACCTGTGGACCTAGTTTTGATCCTGACACAGAGAGACTATGTTGGAAAGTTGCACAAGTTCAGTCCTTAAAATGTGTCTCTCTGTCACTGAGGTACTGGAAATCTAAGCATTTTTGAGACACACAGTTCCTAGGAAAATAGGGACAACACTAGCACCTGGAGAAGCTCTCTAGTGGCAGTATTTTTACAAATGTAAGGTTCTGCACACAGAAAATAAAACAGTAGTTCAGACACGAGAACACAAAAAACAAATAAACTTGGGAAAGTAATGAAAAAACAGCCAGCACATGCATTCACCTTCCTTGTCCTCCGCACGCTCCCCAAGATCTTTGTAACACATTATGCAAACGCACTCTTCAATTGTCAGCCCTTCACACATTGGAAGCCTCCTGTAGTATTTAAAGTTGGAACAATACTGTGTGGTTGAGTAAAATTTCAAGGCTAAATAGTAAGATCTTATCCCCTATATCCAGTATCATTTAAAAATAATATTACACTTACCTGAACTCTTCAGGTTATTAGGCATATCTGGTATTGCAGATTACTGCCTATTGAGGGAGTCCACTGCTAAAGTTTCTGAAATAAAGATGAGATACACCCCCTATTTGCTGAACATCCATGCTTTTCTCTATATATAACTTTACTCTGGTATCTTATCTCAGGGGAAGGAAAACAAAAAAAAAAACAAAAAAAAAGATTTGCAAGGCAGTTCTGCTTTTCATTTAACTAAGATATTAATTTAAATAAAATAAAACTGCTTCTTCTTTTTGAGAAAAGGCTTAAATAACAAACTTGATGGAGGAAAGAAATTAAAACATGCACCTACCTTCCTTCCTTCTAAACAGCACAGGTCAAATAGAGTTTATCTACTGCCTAAGGGCAGGTCACCTCTATTAAAGGTGATCGAGGTCTCTACTTTCACCGACCAGACTAGTTTTTATTCTAAAATTTGAATTTTAGTTTTTGTACCGGTGTCTTCCACGAATTCACCCTACCAAGCATTTTCAATAAATTCCTTTGCACACCTACTTCCTTTTCACCAAGCAGCCAGACCAAAATAGAAAATTATTACATTTACTGAAATGGAATCAAAACGTGGTGTAAAACTCATCTTAGCCAAATTTGAGAAAATTGTATTGTTCTTCATTAGCAGTTAGAAACTGATTCCACAAACAATGGCCAATTAATTAATTTCTATACTACTGCTGTGAAGTCTTGTTACAGAAGGAGAAGATTGGCACGGAGGAATTGAAGCTCAAAGCCTTAATGGCAGGGCAGGAATCTATTAAGGCACTCCTAGTTCCCCCTCACTTCCACCTCCTGCCCTTAAATTAGTGACCGAAACAGGAGATGTTCTGTTTTCCTCACCCACATCAATTATGTGTTTTTGTCTTTGCTGGGTACAGAAGACTGTGTCCATAATTTTCAGAGGCAAGAGACCAAAGCTGTGTGAATTTGTGCTCCTGCCTTTTTTTTTTTAATTTTCATTGTATTATCTAAAGAATCCACCTACAAAGCAAAGCACAAGTCTGCCCAGAGAGCTAACCACACAAGTCACAAGCTAAGCAATGCAATTGCCAGCATACACTTACGCTGTGTTCACAAATCCTTATGCATACAGTTTTTTACTTTACTATATCCATTGACTAAAACCTTGTACACAGCAAAAGCAAAATACAGAAGAGTCAGTATTGTGGCCTTTTGGTTCATTCAGAAAGCACATGCCATGTCTTAGTGTAGAAGCAGGTGAGAGAAATGCACAGACAGGTCAGCGCAGAGGTGACACCATGACAATAAGATAAAGTGCAAAGAGTGGATAGTTTGCAGTGCTAGTCTTTGAGCTCTGTGGCCATCTTCCTAAATAGCTACAGCTGCTCTCATCTGTAGGAGAGTTAAACCAAGAAATGCCCTGAGGGTGAAGACAAGAATCTTGATTTTTAAGCAGCTGTGAGAAAAGAAGAAAACAAGTGGTGACATGGTCCAAAAGCAACAGGAGAGAAAGACATAAATAGCAATATTCTGACCCTTATGCAAGGATGGTTTTGTGAGTACAGTGGCAGAGAGAAGAAAGATAGCTGGTTAATGTGATCAACCTGATTGACAAGTTTTAATGGTGTAGCCAAATCTTTAAAAACATCTGAGACCAAAACAAATAAGGGCGTGCTGGACTCCGGGTGCTCAGAAATTACTTTGGCCATAAAGCCGTCAATGTTTTGCCAGAGAAGTCGTTAGTTGTAACGATTGCCATCTTTGCTCAGGTAAAATGACCTCAGCGGTGTTACGGCAGCTATTCACCCAGCAGAGAAGAATGATTTGCAGTGAAATGCAGGCAGGATAAGCTGGCAGACCTCAAGGGGCTGATTATAATCCACAACATGTAGTTTTGCAGTGTAAGCAGTACAGGACAGACCCTTTCAGCCTATTCTTGCTATCATGTGCTCTCAAAACTCCTGGGGTTCCCTGGCAACACTGTCTACGTTTGTTCTCTATATAGGTAGCCCTTATACACACAGCTCCATGGAATATTCCCAGCAGTAATGACTACTTTCCCAAGAAGGGTTTGTGTAATCACATGTGAGCTTGACTTCAGCTGAATTATTCATGCGTTGGAAGTTAAACACATGTAGAATCGTGTTTGCAAGAACTGAGCCCAACTGAGTATCTCTCTGCAGAGAAAAAGGCTCTGTTTGCAGCTTTCCTTTTTCTGTATTATAGGATACACACTTCACAGCAGGCACCAGTGTCCCCTTCCTAACCAACACCTTCCTAACCAAATTATAACTGAAAGTAGCAAAAGTCTGTAAAAGGCTGTGATTACAACAAATTAATTTCTCAAGTTATTTCTCCTTCAGAGATCAAAACATCTCCATTTGTTAACTTTTCAAAAATGTATATGATTTCTAGGTAATGTATCAGAATGAAATACAGTGAAGCCACCATTAATATTTCTCCTTGAGTATTTCAGGTTCCAAAAATTACAATACACAGAAGAAACATCATAACTCACATCTTCATGTTTTTGGTATGCCAATGGGCTGAGCTGACAGACTTGACTTTAATCCAACTCATTTAAGTCTGCCATGCCTGTTAATTCTTATCTGGGTTACTATTGACCATGAGACAAAGTTCACCATTCAGCCTTTTTAGAAACAACCTTTTAAAAGTACAAGATATTTTGAGAAGCAAACAGAGGAAATGAATGAAGTGGCATGAAAGGTACATGGTGCACAAGTGTTTCGGAGGGTGCTCCAGATGGAGGGGAAGAGACTACAGTTCTTGCTTACAAGGACGATGGTGACCACAAACCCCACAAACCAATTAGCTACTGAAGTGCTCCAGGCCCTCCTGAAGCTCTAGATATCTGCAGGATAGATAATCTACTCTGGGTTAACTTTATGCAAGTGTTTCTTACTGGATAGGAAAACCTCGGTCAGCATAACATAGAGCTTTGCATATCTACCTCAGTAGCAGCAGCTGTGGCTTGGTGCAGGCACAGAGCCAGCCAAATATCAGAAAGAACTACGGTATCTTCTGCACTATCACTGAATACAAGACACTGCTCAATAAGTTTCCCTGATGATCTGAAAGACAAGCCCAGGTTCATGCCAAAAAGAGAATTGCTGAACTGACCCCGGAGCTCTCCTCCCACTCGGATTTTGTAAGTACACAGGTGAGCAAGGGTTAAATGTTCAGGAGACCCATGATGTCTCCTCAGGAATTGTTGTCACCTTTCTCATTGAATAACAATGCTTCATTTGGCAAGTGTAATTTCAATAAGTAAAAAGACTTTTGTTCCTCTGCCATTATTTCTTAATCTCTCTTACCTCACACTTTCTGCAAAGTCAGCAATGACAACTTCTTCTTTGGATCCTTCCCTCAACCCATTCTCTGACCTTCCTAAAGGCTATCCCCACCTGAGGGCTGTCAAAGTGTTCTGACATCCCAAAAGCACTCTGAACTGCCTTTCCTAGGAGGTCTTGAAAAATTTCCATTTTCTCCCCAACTCACAAATACAAATTTCCATCAGTATTGTCAGATCATGCCTCTTTTTGTAGCACATACTGCTATCCCTGATCTCCAACTTGTGCGTTTTGCCTACTTTTTAAACTTCTAGCTTTTAGGTTAGGGAAAGTGTGTTGGTTTGGATCTTGGACAGTTTCAAACTCACAGTTGATATTTAGCAAGATAGAAATAACAGTCTGCATTTTTATTGTATTATTATGGGAAGAATGCACACAAAAGGTCAGAGTCTATTGCCCTGCATCTTAGCTCAAGTCTTCAGCTGCCATAGGTTTGCAGAAGCCAGAATCAGTCTCACCCAAGGACTGTCTCCCTTCCGTGGTAGAGTGGTTCACACCGAGTTCCAGCCAGGACTCCATCCTGGGGCAGAGAAGCGCCTTTCTCTGAGTATTTCAGCACTTCCTCTTCTGTCTGGAACTTCTAAAGCATCATAAAGAAGGAATGTAGTAGTGGCTGTGAAAGCTGACTAAAGCTTGATGTGTCAATGCTAGCTATATTTGGTACTTTCCTTACGGCCTGGGTTATTTGAAGATGTGGCTACGTGACACCTCAAGACCTGGAAACTAATTTTTATTTTAAATCTTCGGGGAAAAAAGGTCAAAAAATGTTCCCCAAATGAACGTCTAAGGCTAAGAAGACAATGAAAATCTCCTGTCCAGTATTTTTTATTATTTTTTATAATGAAGTCATGTGTTTTTTCAAGTGACCACAATTTTTGAGGACTGATGCATGGAGGCTGGATGTTTTGAGCTGGCAAGGGTATACTCAATAGACAGTAAGTAAAAGTTTTACATACGCACTGATGTGTAGTAGGCCTCCATACTGCCATGGCCCAAGTAGACCAAGAATGCACTTTGGCATTAGAATGGGAAGTATCTACACACACATTAGAATTCCAACAACAACCAACTATGTATGTGTGCACATGCTTATCTGGATATATTTATTTTCTATAAGACAGATGCCCACATACTAAGCAATGGATACTTAATTTATATTTCTAATGAAGAAATATTATTGTTACATTAAGAAATCCCAGAATGTTGGGAAAGTACGATGTACAAATACATTGGCCCTATTCTGAAATTCTTTTTGCAGCCATAATTGGCCATTGTTAGAGGCATGACACTAAGCTAGTTGGACCTTTGATTTTATGAAATATTTTCATTGTTATGTTCTTAAATAAAATTACATTTTCTGTAGAAGAAAAGATCTCAGGAATGAATCAGGTCGCAAAAATTAAGTCATATGGTGAGCATTGAAACTAATCCAGCCCTTATAGGAGATGCTGTTAGGATGCTCAGTGCAAAAGTATCACTGGTTGTACATGGATACACCAGCAGAGCAAAATACCAGAAGGACTTGGATCTACGGATTTCAAATTCTTTTTTAGTTAAAGAATGCTGTCATTGTATATCTCTCTCTCTATATATATGTATATCTAATATGTAGGAGGGTGAATGGCTTCCTTTGCGCTTCTCCACTTGAGCAGTGTAGCGCAGAGTATTTAGCTCACATTTTGAGAATGGTTACGGTTGTGTCAGATTTTGATTTTCTGAGAATGTTAAAAGGAAAATAAATGAGGTTATACATGAGGAGGACTATCAGTTATTTCCAGTTCCTTGGGGCATTCACGACTTATTTCAGAAGACAGAGAAATAGCTTTCTGTGAGGTCATGCAATCTGCTGACCAGCTGGCATTCCCACATCAAGTTTCTTTTAAAAAGTATCATTTAGACTCATGCCAGCTGTTGCTGTCATTACTTTTTTACAGTCATTGCAATTCTGCTTCCAAAACAAGACTGTTAATTAAAAAATACTTGATTTTGATTAAAGTATCAAATTGTTCAACAAATACATTCATAAATTCAGAGGTAGAATTGCAGAACTTCAAACACCAATCAATAGCTAAGAACTTTAAAATACCATTACCAACACTGCTGTTCCATACTTGTTAAATTACTGGAAGACATTGTTAAGGAGCGTAATGTCTGCTACTGGGATTATGTGAAGATTTATTTCATGTCTAAGTGTAAACAAATATATTCATCTATACTGTCTCTTCAGTTTTAAAAATCCTGTTAAACAATAGCCTGCTTCTTGCAAATGAAACTCTTCTATTTTACATATAACTTTTGTATTCTTCACTCGCAGAATGATGGTAGCAGTACAAAACTGAAATACATTCCAATACACAAGGAGGGGAGAATTTACACCCTCTTCATCTCATCAGTGCTACTTCATAATGTCCAGATAACTATAAAAATACATTTTTCTTTCTTTAGGCATCAAGACTTCAGGGCATTTCCCAGTATATTTTCATGTTAGTATCAAAGTCGAGCATACATATTTTGCATATAAAAGAGGTACCTTTTTAATGACTATCAAATGACTGTCAAAGAGAAAAGGTGTAGCTGGTGGCTCTCATGAGGATTACAAATCTATTTCCATAAATCACTGAATGGGACTAATCTGGTATTTGTAAGGAATCTACCACTTTGATTATGTATGACTTTCTGTGGAAAGCGCAAAGCTACGGCACTTACTAACGAGATTTATGGTAGCACAGTGCAGACTAAAAAATTATCTTCATTACTATTTTCATTAGCCAGCTGCCAAAGATTTCGCTTTGATGTAATTATGCTGTATTCTGGTTTTGTATTTACTTTCCTATACATTTCTATCAAGTCAGTGATTCATCAGTAACAGATTAGTGAGACAATATTTGTATATCGTATCTATGTAGTAGGGGCAGGATAAAAGAGAGAGACATGCACTAAAGAGATAGTATTCAGACCTGGATTAACATTAAGCTTCATACCGGAACTGAAGTTCAGATGTGCTGGAAGGTAATCTCTGAGTAGAGTGTAATATCTTACCCAAGAGTACCAGAAATCTCACAGGCTGTCTTAGTAAAGTTTCAGCTCACAGCTACAAAAACCTCACAAACTCCTAATATTTTCACATTCTTGATCTATCACACCTCTAATTCATATAAACCAGCATCACACTGTAAAATTAATGAGTTACATCAATGTACACTAGCCTGGAAAACTGTATCCCTTTAAGTTTTGGATTCAGTCAGAACCAAACATGAAAGCACGTTGGATCTGAACTGATTAAATAGAACTGAAATGCCATTCTGCCCCATTTTCCTGCCTTGGAAATGCTCTCTTCCAAATTCTGCTTGAGCATCATGCCCTTAACAAAGTCCCTGAAATACAGAAACTGAGGTTACAAGAACATCCTCTTTTGCGTCCTAGAACAGCCCTCAGAAGCTGCCATCACTTTTCCACTTTCAACTGAAAACACTGGCTTTTTCCTTGCCTGTCTCTCCCTCTGGAATATTTTAATTCTGTAGCTATGTTATTTAACTTGGTAAAGTGTTTGTTTGGGACAGTACGTGGAATGAAAGACATTACAGAACTTAACATTCTATACTATTGCCTCATACTTCTCTGAATAGATAATATCGTTGACACAAATGGCTGAACAAAAAAAAGTCATGAGAACTGAAGATGTGTGGGCACAGAAATATTTCAAGAATGGAATAATGCTTTCCTTTCTCTGTTTAGTCTGACAGATGACAATGTGTCTTGAAAACTTCAGGACTGAATGACTGAGAAGATGAAAAAGCCATTTGAGAAATGCCTTTCTTATTCCAAATACTTCACTTTGCATTTCAAGAGTGTGCCCAAGTTGGGCATAATGTTTCTTTCACTTACGGCAATGTATAATCCACAGAAATGGTACTAGTCACAATTCAGTCCCACCCTCCCTCCCCTGCAAATAAGACTGCAAGTTTAATCTGGTCTTTGGGAACAGTGATCTTCAGGAAATGTTATTTTATTGTAACTTCTAATTGTGAATTTCAATAATATTTGTAATTGGAGAAGCCTGTGGTTTTTCTTAGGATGGGGAAATCTCTCGTGTTTCTAGTAGCCAAAAATCTTCAGACTTCTAGGAAATGTCCAGAATTCTTTAACTGTGCAAACTAGGGCCAGAACATGAAACTCCTCTTGAGTGAAGCCAGCAAGACTCTGCTCACAACAGAGAATGGTTTACCAGTGTAAGTTGCTCAGAGCTGGTCTCTTAATTTTGTGGAAGTTCAGGAAATAAGAAGATAAACATTTCACTTATGTTTGTTTATTGCAGCCCTTGTCTTCTCTAGTGCCGATCAGGGTCTCCTTACAGCGAGGAGTGGGATGTGCGTGGTCCCCTCTGCGCACACGGCCTGGTAACTTAGTGGCTGCCTGCAGCCCCCTGTGCACCCGCTGTCCTGCTCGGACAGCCTGCAAGGTGAGCCAAAGGCAGGAGGTGTGGGTCTTGTCCTCACTCACTGAAGATACACAGAGCAGCAGCCGAAAAGAAACACAAAAATGACAGTTTACCTGCTGACAGTGCAGCAACAACAGATGGAGAACAATCGTTGCTGGATGTATTAGATAAAGATCTCTGTCCTCTCTACCCAAATAGCAACCTGTTTTGGTTTTTTTTTTCCGCATTACCATTCTAGCTAAAGATAACACATTTCACTATAACAATGACATGCTCAATGATGTGTGCAAATTCACAAAGATCTACCTAGAATGAAGGACTTCAGATTAGTGAAAATCTCATATTTTTCAAATATTTGCCTGAGCCACATTGAAACCAATATCTTCTTAGGTTTCTCACAAGCTCAAGAGCCCAAACAAATGTGTTTGGAAAACACATTTTCTGTGCTGCCTCTAAAAGCATCTTCCCTAGGCTTGCAGCTGCTGAATGAAATTGATATTCCAAGCAGTACCATCAGCTGGCTTAGGATGATCCAGATGGATGGGTTGCTCTGAAGTCTAATAATCCAGAAACCTCTTTCAGGGATGCCCCATGAAAGGGAATCTGGAAGTCATGGGAATCCTGCTAGAGACAGTAGTCCCAAGGTCCTCTGGCTATCTGAAATCAAGGACTTTCAGACTTATTGTGGTCAATTTTAATGAAAATTCCCTGTAGAACAGGCAAATTTTACGATCAAGGAAAAAGAAATATCTGAAAAATTATGTGAATTTCCATTTCAGACCAAATATGTTTTGTCTTGATAGATCATTTACTATACTCTTAGCAGATCTTCCAGATCAAAAATGTTACAGAAGCCATAAATGCTACAAGTTATTTTAAGAATCCACCTTCAGTTAGTTTGGCTAAGACTTTAATTTCCTAACATCCTACAATATATCTCAATGATGTATCTATTTCAAGATATCATTTTTTATAAAAGTGGCAGCACTGCGTTTGCAAGAGTTACATGGAAACGCAGATCACCTTGATTGAGATATGCCTTGTAAAAACAGCTGCTTTTCCTTTGCAGTGCAGCATGCAACAGGGACTGGGTGAGTCAAGTTATAGAAATTTTCCTTTCTAATAAAATTGAAGCTTGACGAGGAAAATTATCACACGAACAAATGAGAGCTTAGAGTTTAATAGAAAGATTTCAAAGAACTCAGGGAAATTGCCTATCCCATTCCTGAAGACAAGTGACTAAAACCAAAATAATACAAATATATTTTCTTATAACCCAATTTGTAATGATTTTAATTGCTTAAAAATGCATGGGTAAATCCTATTTTTAAACAAAGACATCTCTAAAAAATTTAGACATTTAAAATATTTTAGACACTGTTGTAGTCACTTGCTACATATGATCAGTTTTAAGTAAACTACACTTTGTTTTAATATGACCATGCACATTGCTGACACCTTAAAAGCCCTGATTACAATCATTATCTCCGACATTTCAGCAGCATTGACAGAATTTGTAAGAAATACAACGTTTTTATTTAAGGGACAATTTGTCCCCAAGAAGGAAGTTTTTTGCATTAAGGCAGGGACTTATAAAATAGCAAATCTAACACCTTTTTTCTGTCCCCACCCCTGGCTGCACAACAAAAAGCCATGAAGGGACTCTGCCATGGGACAGGGGAGTCCATGCCTACAGCTTGTGCTTGAGTGGTGGCACAGGCCTGCGCTGCAGATCCAAAAAGCCTTTTCCAAAACTTCCAGCGCTGTAAGTCTTGGCTCCACGGCAGAGGCCTGAGACCCCTTCCAGCAGGGTGGTGAAGTCCAGTCGGGCTGCAGACCTGGAGTGCACAGCCCTACCCTAGAAAGGCTTCTGCGACTACCTAACCCAGAGCTGCAGACGTTGCCTGGCTGCATTACATCTGGCCAGCTTCAGAATTCAGGTCAGGTTCAAATTCTCTGAAAGTTTGTTAAATCTGAGACATTTTGGACAAGATATTCAAGACTCAACAAAAAAGCTTTCTTAAATTAAATTCTTTCACTGTGCAATTCACAACAAATACTGTGAGTTAGCTCATTATGTAAACAGCAAAGGGTTGAATTTTGGCTGCTTTCAGTACCTCTAGTCTATTGCTCTTTCTAACCAGAATATCAGTCTCTAGTGTGGTGCTAATTAAGTTTCTTCTTTCTCTTGATACTTATGTGACTGTTATCACAGTATCTGAATTTTTTTTTACTAATAGTCACTAATAGTTATTCCCCACAAAAGTCACTAATAGATATTATTCCGCACAGGAAAATAATTATCCCCATTTTGAAGCCAAAGAATAAAACACTAGCCGTAACTTACACGGTTGGTACAGTATATCTGTGGATGCGCCAGATCATTAACCTGATTTCTGGAGTCCCCATTCCTATCAGCTATGCTGACCTTAGAACCTCTGTTTCCATCTTTTTTCCCCTTACTGCAGCAGTACAGTCTCAACACCACATTTTTGTCTTTCAGCTGCATGTATTTAATTATGAGTCACTATCCCAAAAGAAGAACAAAGTGATTATACTTCCATGTGTATTTGCAGAATGTTTATCTGGTTATAGATACATGAATGAAAATAATGTATGAGCATATAAATAGAAAAGAAAAGCTTTATTGTGGCTTCTTTGAAAGTCTGGAATGCATCTCAGAAGACAAAAAGAAAACCAAAAAAAGTCTTTATTCCAGCTGATAAATGTTTGTTCTCTCAAGTTTTTAATCCATGGCAGAGAAGGATAACGAAACAGGCCCACCACCAGTGGCTAAAACTATTAGCTCCATTTTTATTTTAGGCATAAGCATATTCAAAAGAATTAATCAAAAAATGAGGTATAAAGTTGTTTAATTAATCAGCATAGAAATGAAAATAGCTAAGATTTATGAGTGTTAAATGCTGAATTATTCTAAGAATTAGCATGATCCTCAATATTATTATTTTGCCAGAAATAAAAGAGTTTTTTCATTTCTGTTAGCTGAATGTGGATTTTGAAATAAGATCACTTCCTACAGAGCTGCTTTTGAGGGTCAGAATAAACTACGTTCTCAGACCATCTTCTCTTTCCTTGCATTACACAATGTTTCCCCAGCAGATGATGAGTCCCCTCGAGGGACTTTCCAGACCTTTTTCTGTGATTGTGGCTTCAATTATCCCATACGCCAGATAAGCAGTATGTCCAAAACCTGGAAAAACTTATTCTCATTCTTAGTTTGAGAGTAGAGGTAAAGAGGACTTCCAGAAAAGAAAAAAAAGCCAAAGTGCTGAACCAATGCTAGAGTATTTCCTATTAAGATGCAGAGATGAGGGGCCTAACATGACTTTGTAGGTACTTGCACCTTAGTAGTTTCAATACAAGTTTAATTCCTTATTCTATTCACCCAGGGCCCTCTGGGGAGATAAGCACATCGTTGCCACACATGTAGGGTGGGGGATTTTAAGGAGCTTTAGTACCATCCCTTCTCAGTGACCCTCACTGCTCCTTTGCCTGTACGCAGATGGAGCATTCGGAAGCAGAACCTTTTGTTCTAGGAGAGGAAGGGCTACAGCAAGCCCTAATCCTCTGTTTGTGGCATCATAACAGTATCCACAGCAACTACATGTGATGTGATACAGAAAGGAATGTGACTTCAAGTGCCAGCAACTGATGAATGACTGAGGAACAAAAATCCTGTTGTCATGCAGATACCCCCAGCAATGGCATATGTATGAGGCAGATGAAATACACATATCTGAAATACGCACAGAAAAAGGTTGTTGTCTGGTAAGAGTCGTTTCTGCCTCAGGATACACTTTAGTCACCACAACAAAACACTCCAAAGGATGGAGCAAGCCAAAGATGCCAACAGAGTCCCCAAGGCACCTCCGTCAATCACTGGCTGGCTATTTATTTAAAAGGACAGTGAGAAATATAAGTAACTACATCAATTTTCTGCATTTTTCATTGTGTTTTCAGAGTTCACTTATTATCTGTGTTGAATAAACAATACAGATGAGAAAACCAAGGATAAACCCAAAGTCTGGAGTGCAGTAAACTGCTTAGAAGTTGACCCTGGGACTTTGGATTCAGGAAAGTTCTTTTCCCAGACCCACCTCAGATTTGCCTTAAGAGTATGACAAAGACCTTTTTGTTGTGTGTCTACAATACCTAGCACAATGGGGCCCTGATCCATGACTGGAGCCTCTAGGCATTGCCACAGTACAAACAAATAACAATAGCTAGCAGTCAAAGACATTGCCGGGAATTGCTTAGTAGGCAAGCAAGCTTCTTATAGAAGTGTGTGCTCTGAGCACTTATTCAGTTCACACAGCCTGGGGTTTCAGAACATTCTTTGTTGAAAAAAGCAACGGTTGGAAATATCCCCTTGACCCTGAATCAGGGCCAAGAAGGTGGAAGACATTGGAGCCACTTCTCCTTGCATATTACAGCACTGAAACGGTCTTCAAGGAAGTGAGTTTGGTGTGTGTTTGACCAAGGAATGCTCCAATAATGTCACAGCAATTACGTAAAACACCCATGCTTTGAGCAAACACATAGTATGAAATCTTTACACGACACGTAAATAGATACGACTGAAAATCTGCTGGTTCAGGCATTGGGCTGGTACACTGAAAACTTGCACCTGATTCCTGGCTCTGGCACAGATATTTGCATGCTCTTTGGCAATTCCCTTCACATATCTTTCTTTTCCTCCTTAAAACAAAAGGAAAACAAGAATACTTTTCCTGCCTCACAGGCATTATGAAGATTCCCAAACACTGTTAAACATGCAGATGCTGCTGAGATAAAGCCAAAAAGATATGTAGAAACCTAGACAAGTCCATCCCTGAACTTTGGGATGAGAACTCAAGCTGAGGTTATACAGAAAGTAATTCTCAGATTGCATTGCTTCTACTCCTTTTTTTTCTCCTAAATATGGATGGGTCTGGCTTTAAAAGTATTACATTATTTCAGTAATTCCCAAGCTCCATTGATTTTTGCTATTCTTCAATAGTTAGAAAACAGTGTCAGTTTTAATGAGTACAGATTGTGTGAAAGCTGAGCAATAATCTTGACTTTTGAAAAATACAGCTGTCCCGGTATGCTCACAGGGAGAATATCCAACTTACTCTTTCCAGATCGTTAGAAATATTACACACCAAGTCTAACACAAGCTTTTTAATTAAATCGCATCAGTAGAGCCCTTTCTGGAGTGCCAAAGATGGTGCTGGGTGTAAGCCAGCACATACAGGGTAGGGCTACACTCTGGTTCTCGCACTTCAGTTTTGCCAGTGTTTTTCATATGAAGAAAGCTCTGTCTTGACATTAGATTTTACACCATGACTCTTGTTTATTTCTATCTAGAACAAAGTCTGTAGACAAAGTCAATGTATTTTATCAGACTAACTAGCAGGCAAGCTTTCAGGCACACAAGTCATTCTTCAAGTTTCTTTTTTCACTCTCTTACGCTGTAGACTGTCCTGGTTTTGGCTGGGATAGAGTTAATTTTCTTCCTAGTAGCTGGTATAGTGCTGTGTTTTGGATTTAGTATGAGAAAAATGTTGATAACACACTGATATTTTAGTTGTTGCTAAGTAGTGCTTATACTCGTCAAGGACTTTTCAGCTTCCCATGCTCTGCCAGGTGCACAAGAAGCTGGGAGGGGGTACAGCCAAGACAGCTGATCCAAACTGGCCAAAGGGATATTCCATACCATATGGTATCATGCTCAGTATATAAACTGGGGGAAGTTGGCCGGGGTGCACGATTGCTGCTTGGGGATCGGTCGGCGGGCAATGAGCGCTTGTGTCATTTGTTTTTTTCCTGGGTTTTGTTTCTCTCTCTCTTGTTGTTTTCCTCTTCATTACAATCTATTTTTATTGTTGCTGTTGTTGTTGTTATTAAATTTCAAGTTTTAAACTGTTCTTCTCTCAACCCACGAGTTTTCTTACTTCTGCCCTTCTGATCCTCTACCCCATCCCACCGGGGGGCAAGAGTGGAGGGAGCGAGTGACTGCGTGGTGCTTAGTTGCCGACTGGGTTTAAACCATGACATAGAACTTCATCTGACTCAGTCATTTCTTACAGGCAAAAAAGACATTTCAAGAAAGTCATTCCCTGTTGCTGCAGCTGCCATCCACTGGGCCAAAAAGGTGAAAATGTGGCAAACATCACTTCCCTATGTTAGAACTGGAGAAACACAGAGACGCAAGTGGGCCAACCCACCTAACGCTGCACAAAGTCAGCTGTAGAATGGGGTAGCAGCGTCCTTGCTCTAAGCTCTATTTTTCACTGTCTTGAGCAAGAAATTCTTCACGTGAAAAGCTAGTAGCCTTGCTCATCCTGTTTTCTCATATACCAAGAATTTCTTTAAGGCATGTGGATATACACAAAACATTTTTTTTCCATCTTACTGAAAGAGACACCAAAGCTGCAATTCTTTTCCCAACAGTTAGCTGTTTTCCCACCCATCCAGCTGTTCTTCCTGTCTCCCACTTACTTCTTTCACAACAGAGTTATCTGACATGACTGATTTCCCTTGGGTATCTTGCCTCTCTCTGCAGCTATCTCTGTCCTTTAGGTTCTGCAGAGAACAATTCAGGTATTTGCAGAATGTTCAGGCAGCAGATGGGGAACCTGGTTATCAGCAGAGTTACATACAACCGCAACAGTGATGGTAGGAGTGGGGAGTTGCAATGGTTCTCCTGTTACATATGGGGAGCTGCCTAACTGTAGTAGAAATTGTTAACACTTCTGCCTTCTGGCAGTATTTCTGTCTCTCATACTAGAGGGAGGAGATAAAAAAGTATGGGAAGAAAGTAAGGATCCAACCTGTCTCTTTAACATGGAATTGAAGGGACCTATGTCTTCCATATAGACATAAGGGTAACAATAGGCACGCAATGCAGACATTTAGAGGGTGGGTTAGGGTGCAAGAGTACCTTTAGCAGTTTAAAAGACACAGTACCATTAATGATTTTTTTTCAGTCAGACCCAATTACAATTGTTTACAGAGCCCTTTCTCTCTCCCTCAGAGACTTTGGCTGAATTCCCATCATTTCTGGGACCGGACCCAATTATGCCACTGACCACAGCATTCTGACTGCTTAATGCAATTCCATGGCAAGGACAGGGAACTCCCAGAAACAAGAAAGGGCTTGATTTGTTCCACACTGTACCTGGAAACAGCTCCCAAAGCAACATGTTATGCCAAATAACTATGCCTCAGAGTAGTCAATTAATTTGTGCAATTCTAGATTAAAACAAAGACTATTCCTTATCTTTTCTTTTAGAAAAGCATTTTTTTTCCAGGTAAAAATTGTTGGCAGAGTTTACCCTTGGCTGCAATTTCAGAGCTCTGTATTTCCATGAACACCGTGCTAGGAGGCAATTAAAAGGTGGTGAGGTCGGAGAAACGGGCGGTAAGGATGAAGGAGGATATAGCAGGTTAAACTTACAAAGTACTTGTACATATCAGGAAAACCTTCAGTTCTTAGAAAATCCCATGTTATCCCAGGTCTGACCTGTCTCAGCAAGTGTGCTTACTCACGATGGCAAACAAAAGTGTTTGAAATCCACTGCAAGATGATTTATTGACTTATTTCATACCATCATTTCAGTTTATATCAACACTTGGAGAAGTGCTATATTATTCACTTTTTTCCTTGGCTGATCTCCTCTTCTACTCAAGATTGTTATGAGCTTTTCTGTCATTTATAGAGTACCATAAGTTATTAACAACCAAGAAAAAAAATACAGGACAGAATAGAAACTCTCCCTTGGAAAAACAGTTAAGAGGTATATTTGAGTACAATGCAATTCAGTAAGTACAGAGCAAACACAGCAGCATGTGACAGCTGCAGAAGGAATGCTCTGTGGAACAGATAGCATTTCAGGAGGACTTAGTCAGAACAAAGTGAGGTGAGATTTGTAAGAAATAGCATTTCTAGTAAACCCTTTGGCAAACTGAAAAGAAGACACTTCGAGGGACTAGGTTATGAGAAATCCAATCGCTGGCTAAAATTATCCAAAGTATGTGCAAGCCAGCAGGAAGTAATTTTAGCTTTTATGCAATGTATAAGAAGAGCAAAAAGGTCTTCAAGGACATAGGGCAACTATGGGAACGTTTGATAGTTTTCTAGTCTTCTAATCAGGTTACAGAAATGTCATCACATTAAACACGGATGCTTTTCAGATGGGCTAAAAAAATGAGCATTTGCTAATTAACCATACCATTGAGTTTTCCTCCAAACATTACTTTTCTGAAGTTAACTTTGTGTTTTACCTTACATGGCACAGCACTTTTGGGAAACTGCGTCACCGTCACTAATATTGTCAAGGGTTTATGGTCAACTGCAGCATCTCAAAATCTAGTGTCATCACACAGCTTTGATTTTTCTCATCTTGAAAGTTGGTCTGAGAAAATCGAATAAGAAGACAGAAGCAGACAATATCTTCCCTTCCATGACTGTGTCCCAAGAAAGTTTTAAACTGTAACTGTAGTATGCTTTCTCTTCCACGGTTTCTTTCGGTTTCTGAATCCCATTTTACTCACTCAGCACTCGCCTCCTCCTGTTTTCACCCTCTCTCTGGCACTCAGAAGCCAATACCCTGCACAGTCCTAGGTCTGGCCATCATAAAAGGATTCAGTCAGCCCAGCCCATGATTCAGAGCTGAATTTCTTGGAAAACTGGGCCTTGAAGGCCTAATGCTTAAACAATTAATCAGTTTTTTTCCAGAGATTAGGAAATCCTCTGAAGGACCTTAATCCAACTAAACACTTAAGTAGGTGCCCTACTTTAAACATGAGTCTCTTTTGTTGAGTGAAACAAAGAAATGTATCTGAGAGGATACTTCAAGGCCACACAGGAAAACTGAAAGATGAGGCAGGAATAAGGTACAAGATTCCAATTCCTAATTGCATGTTATGAATACTAATTCACTGCCAGTTTCTCAAATTACTTCACTAATAAGCAGCACTGAAAAGATAATGTATACATAGTAATTTTCTATTGGCTCTTGGATGTAGATGGACTAGACCTCACAGAAATCTGAGAAGAACAAAGCCTCTCATTCTTAAATGAACTCTCACCTTTTTCCAAAGAGAAGTTGTAGTTTGTATAGAGAATAGATTTAATTTTCTCTGGCCTAATCTTGAGGATTTCCAGTAGACACAAGAGTATTGTTGTCGTTGTAAACAGTGACAGCAGCACATCAGTGGTAATATTACTGGGGTACTGAGTTGCAACAGCCTAACGTACAGTACTGCTCATCTGGATACCACATGGGCTTGTGCACTCCACCGTTACCCAATATGTGGCCAAGTAATTTGTCACATGGAAACTGCTTGAGGTGGAAAATATAGATGCCCCTTCTCACAGCTGTAGAGAAACTGGGTATTTCTCCACTACACACTTGTTCCTAAACAAGAATCAAGTTCTTCATGTTGTAACACTCCCCCTAGGGAACGGCCTGGGAGTGATGTCTTATTTGTTTCTGCTTTCTCCACATCTTTATTCCTATCATTTTCTTTTCTGTTTCTCTCTCCATGTCCAGCCTTTCCTTATCTTTCTACTCTTCTTTTCCATCACTCCTTTTTGCTTCAGTCAAAAGCAAAGAAATATGTGTCTCCTTTCTTCAAGTTGAGCTCTTTGCACACTTCTGCTGTTATTAGGACTTACTGTCCTAATTAGGACTGTCATTACACTTCTCTGTGACCAGAGGCTCCTATGGCTAAAATTCATGTGCCTCCACAGCTGCAAGGCCAAGTACTTCAAAGAAATTTGACAGGGGAATAACTAACAAAGAGGAGATGCATCTTTATAACTCAAGGGCAATGGTAGTTAGCTTATAGACTGATACTAGCAGTGTCAATTCCTTTATATACCCTCTATTTTTTAGACAGTATCATAAAATGGTTGATATTTCTATTATCTATAGCTGTGTTTAAAGATTTTTCTTTTTTTTAAGTTTGGCCTAAGTCACTATATTTAGGGATGCTTACCCCTATCTTTATCTCCATGCATTTTGTGAAAACCCAACAGCTAGAGAGATGGAAGACACAAGTTAAGGGCTACCTGAAGGAAACGTTACCCTGTGTGCATCATAGCTATCAGTTCTGTTTGATGTGCCAGGATGGTGCACCAATCCACATAGCTAGCCATCCCGCATGGCTAGCCAACCAGCACGGCTAGCCAACCAGAACAGTTAGCCAACCCACACACCTAGCTGACCCATACATGCATATCTCCAAAACAGCCTCAGGTGATGCTGTCTCTTGCCCAGCCTACAATGAGGGAAGCATGTGGTCACTTGGCAGATGCAGGCTGGGAGAGAAGGGGAAAACTAGAGGTACTGCAGGAGCTGACTATCAGGTGGGTATACTATCAGGTGGGTATACTGCTAGCTAGAGTCTTCATAGAGTCTGCTATGTAAGCAGCAAAGGCTAAAAAGACTCTGACATGTCTCATTTAGGTGCCTAAAATTATGTGGGGTTAGCCCATATGTAGTATTCATCGCATCATTTGTTTTGTAAACATTTATGGTGCTTTTTTACTTTCCTCTTGTTGGAAGCTCGCTCCTCTGGCTGCCATGGAGTTCAGCCATGAGTTTGCACTGTGTACATTGCACACATACATAGCACAGAGTATTTGTATCTATGCTTCGGGTGGTTTTATTCCTTTCTGTTTGCATTTCTGCTGTTCAGAAGCTTTCATGAATCTGTCAGGGGCCAATTTATGGGGCCAATAAAAGGCAAGCTCTAGACTTTTCATGGCATTTCAGATCACAAATATGACAATTCATTTAAAAGGCCAGTTCTCACATTAATTCACCTTCATAAATGAAACCCTGAGGCAACGAAAGACCACAAAAACTAAATACTGATACAACATGAGACAATGGGTTACTTCAGGTTTAAGTGGATATTAAGATATTCTATTTATTCTTCAAACCCTCATATATACGGTGGAACTTGTTTTTCATGTACACTGTAGAATTCGTATTGTGTACGTTGAAAGACTTTTTTTTTTTCTTCCTGGTAATGGGGAATCTCTGTTATTTGCACATTGCAAAACTTGTTCCACAGGTATGTTGTGAAATTTTATTGGTCATTTTACAGTTTGTGATTCATGTCATGTAAATGTTGTTCAGCTCGGCTTTGTGTTTTACTGATTTATGAATACTGCATGAATGTGATTTGTTGTTTGATTTTCCTGGGATGCAAGGATAATATTACCATTAAAAAAGTCAACACTAACTTGTACTTTCCTTTCTGAGCCTGCAAGAGTTTTTAAGACACAAACTGTATCTCTGGCATTCTTTAACATCTAATACAATATCACCCAAGCCTGGTTGTCTTAATTAGGTGCTTATGCCTAGAAGTTACTGGAAAGAGAGTTCCCACTTGCTTTTATCAGAAATTTGTATTTATTTTTGATACTATCAATGGAGCCACCCCAGTAATTGTCTGATTACCACATGTTTTGAATGGGTAGTGACCACTGTTTGTGAGTTTGGCATGGCAAACTGACATGCATTGTATCCAACTGAGTGTATAGCCCAAGAATATGTATGGACCAAGATACTATCAAATTCAGTAAGTGCTGTCAAGGATCCCCAATGAAAGTGAAAGCATCTGTTCCTCTTCATGAGTGTTTAGGTCTACGTTCATTTTCCAAACAGAGTAAATCATGCCAGCCACCTCCAGGCCTCCCCTGCTCCCTTTCTATTCATAAGTGACAAAAGTAGTCATATTTACTTACTAAAGTAAATTTAGATCATATTGTAGTTAAGGGTGAAATAGGTCTAAGTACAGTAGGAGTTGTTAAACTGTCAAGGGGAAGTCACTACATGAGTTAAAGGAACCTATCTAAATTCTTTATTTGTCTTTGTCTCTATTTCTGGGTGTAAATACAATGAGACTGGATAAGACATGATGTACCACCCGTCCCTCTTTTCTGCAGTCCCAAGCAAGTCTAAGTTCTAGGTAATAAAGTCTCTTAGCTTTATTTAAAAGTTGCCATACTTTCATTATTTCGTGCTAAATGATGTCAGTAATCGAATTAACAACCTTTTCAATTTCATAGGCAGCTACACCTTTGGTCAAAGTATACCAGCCCTAATTGATGTCTTTATCTCCTTTTCGCTACTTCATTTGAAGTGCTGTGCTTGTAACAGAGCCATTTTACCATGCTAACTCCAACCACAGCCCATTATTCTTAGTATCTGGACCACTTTACAAATGCAAACTATTACAACTATTCTTCATGTCTGTAATGGCTTCTACATTTCTTGGTTCCAGCTGGAGCCAAACAGGAGCACCAAAATACCACAGGAAATGCTTTCTTTGTAGTATATTTGAGCATACACCAAAAACTTAATTTTAGGAGCATCAAGCTGTTTGGAAAAGCAGGCAAGCTATTGTGTTCTGCTTCACCAAAAATGAGTTTGAATTTCCTTGAGGTTTGTCTACTGCTGTGCTAGTAACAAGAAGTTAATTTACATGGGGGAAAAAATGAAGGTATGTCTAAACTGGCTTTCCTTCCAGAAATTAAAATGTATTTTATCTTAACACAAATCAGTTTTCTTATAACAAATCTCCCTGAACAATGTTCAGAGAAGGTCCAAAGGAGGCGGGCAGAAGCAGACATGTATTCTGTGGCATCCTGGTATCTCCATTGCATTGGCATCACAGAGGGGGTGGTCTTTGCCCAGCATGTAGAGAAGCACTGAGATCTGGACCTCAGCTTAGGAGAGTGCTCCCCACTCACCTGCGGAAGGGAGGGAAGAATGATTGCTACGTGAAAGCGTTAATTTGAAGACATGAACATACCTATTTCAAGATTTCAGAAAGGTAACTCTGATTGCAGAATTTTCCTTCCTTTCATCACCAGCCTTCAGGTTTCCACTCCTAGGGAAGCAGTGACTGCCAGCCATGCACCGAGCAACCTCGTGCTGTCCTAGACTATGCCAGGTCACAGCAGGCAGAAAGCCATGCCGGGCTGTCTGAACCGTGACTGCTTCAGGTCAGTAGGTATTTAACTTGCACATACCTGAAGTAATGTGCACAGCATTATAATCACCCTTCTCCAGTAAGACTCGAGTGTGTTTTTTTCCTCCACATGCACACATTCCCGCGGGGACCAAACCTTTTTCTCAGGATGTACATAAGATCTGCTGCCAATACGTGAGAGATGATGAGCGAGTTACTGGCAGAAAATCCTATTTATATATCACGTACTTGTATATACATACACATATGTATGTACATACTGAAGAGGAATTTAAGCAGATGAATTGCAACATTTTCTCAGGATCCCTTTACTAGATCCCAAACAATTTTCATAGTCAGTACAAAAACTTTGTACTTATCTTCAAAATGATCCCTTGCAGTTCAGTCAGACCTGTAATTTGTGCTGTGCTGTGCTTCACTTAGATGTGTGTGCCTCCATTGGATGATGTGGCTTACATACCCCAGGGTGTTAGACTGAGCTAAAATTCGACCGGTTGAAGTATGAATAGGTTTAATTCTGTGCAGGCTTTGGCCCAAGAAACACCACTCTTTTTTATTTTTATTTTTAATGAAGGATGATGCAAGGGAAGAAAAAAAAATCCTACTCCCCGAAAGTAAATCTTTAAGCAAGTAAAGCTTGTTATGAAATTCCCAGTTAAGCAGTGTTTCGTTTTAAAAATGTCTACTTGTTGAAACTGAAACTCTTCTTAAAAGTAGAACAGCTTCAACAAAAGCTTCCCTCCAGGATGGAAACTTTGATCAAAACCAGAGAGAGGATAAGCCCAAAATAGGTATCTGGCTGATGGGCAGTGCTTTTAGACAGCATAAGAAAGATTCGGGTTCAGTCGCTGTTCTGTCTGACTCCAGTCAAACGCTTGAACCTCACCCTGACATACCCACTTGTTTGTCCTGCTCTCTGGGGTACTAGTTATTTTATGAGTATTGTCTCCTATTCTTGTTTTCTCTGAAATAGAGCATATTTTTCTGATATTGGTGAGAAATAAATATAGGCAATGGCAATTATTCTGTCATTTCTCTGAATAGGACCATGTTTTAAGCACAGACTTCAATAGAAGAAACTATTGTTTAGTTTCAACAGCAGAAACTATTGTTTAGTCAGCAAATGGATAATTATCTTCTAATTAATCAAACTGATCTTTAATCTGAAGAGGATTTGCTTTAGAATGGAAAAGTGTTGGGAAATAAAGTCAACTTCCTCCCTCCCCAAAGTTCTCTGTTTTTCTCAGACTGAAACAGAAATAATTAATTTTGAAAGTTCAGAAATGGTTGGTGAACTCTTGTTTCTTCCAGCTCTTCTGTGTTGTGTCTGCACTTCTGGGTTCCAGATAAATCTGGAAGCAAATGTGAAATAATGGTCTCATGGTATTTTGGCAGGAACCTCTGGAAACCTCACAAACCAGCTTTTTCCAGACTCAAAGCTGATTTTAAAACAGCATAACTTCAGCTATTTAAGAAATACATTCTTTCTTTCAGAAAACTTAATGTTTCATGTGCCAATAGGCATGACTAAAAAGCATCCTCAATGAAAAAGCCATGAAGAACAGAGACAAGAATCATGAAAAATCTGGGAAGACAGCTCTGAGGTCACAATGTTAAGTCTGAATCTAGTTTGATGTTGGGGACATTTAGATACAGAACTAGAACCTATGTTGTGGCCTTATTTCCAGTGTGAATCTAAACTAAACAACCTTTAAAACTGTCCCGTCCTGTCCCCGTCCCCGTCCCCCCCCCCAGTTAATTTATTGATCTTTAAGCTTTAGTTGTTGTCACTCCAGAATAGTCTCAGGGGCAATCTGTACTTTCACATGTAAAACCAGCTTCAAAAAAAAAGTATGTATCAAGAGGTTGTCTCCCAGGGTGAGACAGACCGTTTTTAGGTGAAAATAAAGGGGCCACAGCTTTCAAAGCAGAAGGGACAGTTATGTAGCAATAAAAGTCTTATACAACAGTGAGGCAGGAGGGCTTCATGTCCTGCTGTCTGCCTACTGCCCGCAGTGGCTGTTCCTAGTTCCCTGGGATGGGGAGCAAAGGCAGGTTGATTCTAGCCCACTTTCCTCATTAATTTTCTAGGTGGTGTAGACAAAGCATTTATGGTCTCTGTGTCTCATATTCCCGTGTATATATTCAACATAATGATATAAATTTATCTATTTGTAACGATCTGAGACCTTCCACATTGATATAAATGCTGGGATTGAACATATTTTTACATTAAAAAGCCATGAGCATGTGGGTTTTTACTGGCCCCCATTATTCATTTTGATAAATGAAGATCTAAATCTGCAAAGTATATTCTGATATGAAGAGTGCCTTGAATTTCCACTGATTTCAGTACTCATTGTCTGTCTGTTGTCACTGCTTCAGAACTAAAACAGCTGCTAAAATCATGGCTTTGCTGAAGACAAGGGAAGTTTGGTCTGTCTCAGTGCTTAAAAAAACATCATGTTCTGGTAAGATCTGATTGGTTTTTCCCAAAATTTTTCCACTGCCTTATTTCTGAGTATTTAAACATATGTAGATTGATTTGACCCTGCTTCTTACAGGGTCCCTAAATGTCCCCACTGTTATGCAACAGTGACACCAGTCAATATCGAAGTCATGTTCTGTGCCACTGACCATTCATTCTTTCACTATATTTACACAAAAAATTCTACCACAAAAAGCCTGAGCAGGAGGAAAGCATTTGCATATCCCTGGTAAAGGATCCTACATGGTACCTCTCTGGTGCAGTACCACAACTCATTTCATATGGTCACCTCAAACAAAGCCATTCCAAATGAAAATCAGTGCAGTGCTGCAGGACCTGACACACGGATCTCCAACCACAGGTAGTGCTAGGGAAGAGGACTCTTTCTGTCTTCTCACAAAGATATGTTCAAAAGTAAGAGCCCTCCTGACCTATACATCAGGAAATTAGAAAACTTAAATCAGAGCCACACTTCACTGGAAACTAAGTAGATTCAAATTTTTAAGCCGTGCAAAGCAAAATTGCAATGCATGTTTTCAGGAACTTGGGTGTCAGCTAAGATTTCTGAGTTTCACATACAAATGTTTGATCTGACATCCAATTTTCAAGAAACAGTATTAGAGAACAATGTTCATTTGATGAAATGTTCAAAAGAATAAACCTGCTGCTCTGAAGGTGAAACAACACAAAGCCATCTGTGCCTTTATAGCCCTTGGTAGGGCTATATGTACATGAGGAAATGCAAAGGAGTGACTTAAAAGCCTATCTGTTTACATATATAACATGCCAAGTGTATATATGCCAATAGGCTGACATTAAGGACCATGGAGGACATATCCCAAAATGTACCAGGGAGAGGCTGCAGAGAGATCTTGAGGACCCTTATAATAAGTAATCCATTAAGCAGATGCAGTGGCTGCAGCTTGCTGAAGAAAGCTGCAGAAATGATTATTCATGCTGAAAGTTCACCTAACAATAATCTACTATATGCAGTGTTTGCAGAAAAGGCAGAGGTGCCTGGATAAAAATAGGTGCTCTAAAATTCTCTACAGGTATTTAACTTTTTAATCTCTGCAGCAAAATGTCAACCACGCTATATAAACACAAAACCACACGTGTACACAGATGTAAGCGCACAAACAAACTTCCTATCCAAGAACAGATACACTGATTCACCCTCCTGTTGGGGAAATGAGCATGCTCGTGCTTTAGCCTTTTGCTGTGTGGAGGAAAAGAGAAGTGCTCATCAAGAGTGCCCAGCAGGGCTGGAAGAGGGCAGCCTGGTGTCTTAGGACAGCCACAGAAGAAGGCTCTGTTCTCTTCTTCTGCACTCATATTGGCAAAGGGTCACTGTCCCTCCCAGGCCAGCACGGTCTTCTTTTCCTAGTGAGGTGTAATGGCAAAGGCCATTTTTCCAGGCCCCCACCCTCCCTAGACTGACAATGGGGCTGTCCTACCTTTTCTTTCATCCCAAAATGACTTACTGTCATTTCTCCTTTCCTACCAGAGCTCAAGTCAGGCTCTTCCCATAGATGAGCCCTTAAATGATGTAACAAGGTTCTGACAAGAAGCAACACATACTTTTGGTTAATCCTTCTATTTTATTGTGTCTTAAGCCCATATGGGCCACCAGTGACAACCTAGTGTAACCATCTATCTGACTGTCCCATCTTTCTTTACAGTGAATTGCTGACAAGACTTCCTTTTGCAAGTAGAAGAGATTAAATAAAGACAAAATGTCCTGAAGTAACAAGTCCCTAAAAAAAAAAAAAAAAAAGCCTCTTGGATTCAGTTGCTGCAAAACTGCTGGCTGCAATTACTTTCACTCACAGCCTATGCTGAGCCAAGGCTCTAAAACTGGGGTGTGGAGGGAGGAGAGCTCACTGCAAAGGATTTCTGCAGGCAGCCTAATTGCCTGGGACAAGCAGTGACAGCTGCCACGTGCCTGCCTGACTTTCAGGTGTACAAAGCATGATCAGGAGGCACACTTGGTCGGGAGTAAAATTTTGGCTACTTCTTGTGTCCACAGAACAGAATGGAGTTTGAGGACTTTGGTCCTGACCTCTGGGCCAATATCCATAGGTGGCCTGAGCTGAAGCACCTCAGTTAAGTTCTGAGATTCTGGGGGTGGGGGGAGGATGTGTGCATGCAAAACACTTTAAGGCACTTTTTGAGATGAAAAGGGTTGTTGCATTGACTTAGCCAATGAATCTGGAATTGGTTTTGTATTAAGATACAGTTCGTACCTCTCAGGGCTGTTTGTGTTTTCAAATGCTGCTTCCTCAGTTACACAGTAGTTGTGTTTTTAAAGTCTTTTTTTTTTCCCCACACAAAAGACAGAAGCTTGAATTCTGTGATAATCACATGACTCCAGCAGCTGGGGCTCTTGGCTCTGGTGTTTGTGATTTAATCCACCTCTGCATGGTGAGTTTTATGGGAACTGTCTTCGTGGCTAGCACTCAGTCCTTAATAAAACGGACAGAACATTTTCTTATTAGAGCACATTCCTTCAGAGAAGCTGTGGGAGGAAAGACATTAACAGAAGATTGTGTAACCAGAACCAATTAAAGGCAATATCCTAAATTATTTAAATCATAGGGCTCTTTGCCATTAACTTGAATGGGGCTGGGATGCCAGTCCAACTTTCCATTGCATTTTTCCTCTTCCATCCTCTTAAAGCAAGTATCCACATCAGAATATCCTTCTGGACGTGTACTGGATGGTTTCATGTTGAAAGGGATCCAGAGAGCTATGCAGACTGTGTGAGTTGTGAGCACGATATAGTTCGAGGTTCTTTACATCCACATTGTGGTTTTTCTATATATCTCATTGATCTGTATCTCTTTGGTAAGCACCTAACAAATTTAAATCACATCGGTCCCTGCTTTACTCACCACGAAGGTGGAACTTTGCAGCTGTTTAGTTGCACACAGCACAAGCTAAGGGTTTCTGAGCCATGAGCATATTGCACAGAACTGAAACAGCACTGAGTCTTTTCAGGTCAGCAGAACATGTTGACCCCTGCTGGCACCAGCCAGCCTGCTGGTGCCAACACTCCTACTCACACAAGAAGTGCCATGAAAACATCGGTAACCACAAGTGGTCAGGGCTCTAGTTTTGTATTTCATTCCAAGCTCATCAGAATCTCAGAGCTTCTTAGGTCTCAGAGCTTCCTACAGAGCAACTTTTTCTGTGGGTGGTGAAAGTAGAAATTGTGGTGTTTGCCCCACCTGCTGATTGTTTATAGGGTTATAAAAAATTGGCAGATAGAAAAATGTCAGCAGGCGTGTCTGCCATTCAGACCTCATCATCCATGAGTGTTTTGGTCCATTTGAGCTGTTCTTCCTATGCTGGGAGTAGTTTAGAAGTTAGGACCACTCCTAAATGACCCCATTTGTGTTCTAGAGTAGAACTGTGTTGTCTCAGGTAATTTGTACTCTTCCATTCTGTCATTACAACTGTGCCTTTCTTGAGTTATAAACTCTGTAAATAGTTTTGATAGTTTCTTAATAAAAATATTTTCTTACCACGTATGTGCTTTAGTAAGGAACTACTATTTTTCCCTTCAGGCTCTGTAATGGCATACATCACTTTCTCAGCATCTACTTGCCTGTTCTGCTACTCAGCCACACACCAGAATTTGCATTAGGTCTCTTATGTTATAATCCTGTTCCGTATTGTTTTATGTAATCACTTAATTATTTTAACATATGCACTGCTTTGTAATAACACAAATTAAATCCCCAAAACTATGGTGGGAAAGATTGTTCTCTACTGAGTAGTAGAGGAATCTTTATAATTGGTTTCTTCTGATATTTCTGCCTATTACCTGTTTTGTCAGGTGTGTTAGTTACCTAACCTTCGTGGATGAACTGATCTGCAGACATGAGTGACAGCGTTTGGGTGTTCCTCAAAGACACATTTACATTGGCTTAGGTTATTGGGGGTGACACCTCAGCTTTTCCCAAATAATGTGTCCTTTCAAGATGTCTCAAGATAGGAACTCCACACATGCGATAAATAGTGAGGGCATTGTGGAAACTGGTTCTTCATTCAACACCTGAACACATGGAGGAAAACAGGGAAGCTCTGGCAAAGAAAGACAAATCTACCTCTACTACTACCATGCCATAGCTTTTTAGCTGAGAGAATTTCTGTTCAGGAGAAATCAAATTTGGGCTGGTAACTGCCATGAAATTTGCTGTGAGAAGCACTAATAGAAGAAAGCACCTTTCAAGAAAACAAGATTTACCCTGAGGCCTATTATATTCTCTTCATAGTCCTGTTGTTGCCTCCCTTTATATTGATATAATCAAATTTCCTCAAGGTTACCCAAGGAACCTGATACATGTGACAAAAAACCGTCTCCAGCTGGTAACATGTAACTACTATTTCTGACATTGCAATGGAATATCTTCCATTTGATTAATATATTAATAGTAAAGCATTGTTTAGAAATCACAACAGTTTTCAGCATCCAAGCAGTTAAGGAAAACCAAACCAACATTTCTTCTGCTTTTAGGTGGGTCAAAAGCATCCATGATGAGTTATCTGCCTTTAGATTTAAGAAATAAAATCTTGGACGTTACGTTTTGCCCATGTTTGTATTTTGGTACAGACATAAGAAACAACAGCAAAATAGAAACAAATCCCATAACTTTCCATCTGCAATCTCAAAATAAACACAAGAAACCCAAAATACTATGTCGTCTTCGGCTACCATAAGGTAGTAAATAACGGGTCAGCCTTGCTCCCACACAGAGTGGTGGTGGCATTTCCCTTGACTCCAGTGGGAACAGACCAGGGCTAATATACTCCAGGAATTCTGAGAAATTACTTGGAACAAGACCTCCAATGTCAGGAGCTCATTAACTGTTCTTAGTCCTAAATGAGTTAGGCAATTCAGTAACATGCCTCCCTTCCACCCTTGTTAAATCTGGTAGCACTGTTGATAATATTTCCTTCAGAGCTGATGAATCCCGTTTAAAATTGCTTACTAAATCACATGCCACCTTTGAGGATAACAAGGTAATGCTTGTCGTTTTCCAATGGTTGGAAAACTGGCTTTCCATCAAAGACGTTTGTGTTAAAACTTGTCCTTGGATTGCCATTATACATTTCAATCATGTTTGATTGGGTCCAGATGCATGTGATAAAACTCCGTGTGTATATAACCCTTTTATTTAACTTCTGTGAGTTTTAAAAGTTTGGCTCCAAGAGAATGTATTCAACACAGTAGTTACCCTAGATGAGTGGTGCTTAAATTGTCATTCACAGGCCATGGGGTGGCATCAGACCCTCTCACTTCACCAGCAGTGTGAATTTTTTCAGTTTTAGAAGAATGGTCTAATGGATGAAGCCACTACGTTTAGGGACCCATTGAAGTCTAAAGCCAGGTCAGACATATGTTCCTTCTACATCTGTTCTATGCACCATATTTGCTGCTCTTTTTACATTTGTCTGTATTCCAGCAGTATAAATGATAAGAGAGTGCTGGTGTGACTACAGTCAAGGAAAAGGCACAGGGGCTGTGCAAGACAGGTGCTGAACTAAGCACATGTTCCTGTGCTTAGTCTGCAGTCTGCGGTTAGAAAACAGGTCCAAGAGGGAAGGCAGAGCTCTCTCTCGCTCTCTCTGTCTCTCTCTCAGGGTCTGGGACACTGTGCCAGGGAGCTTGGGTTCCTTCCAGGGGTAGGTTCCACCTCGCCATGTTCTCCTCTTGGAGATTGTTCAGAAGTGGTCCAGACTAGACTAGCAAAGTGCTGCTGAGCAGACAGCACCCAATTAATTTAAAATTGAACTTAACAGAACTGCAGTTGCCAGAGCTGATTTCACCATGCCCAACCAGAAGATGACAGCACAGGGCGAAACTTCATGGTCAGTGGGACCCACCAGTGCCTGTGCCAGGGCTGGACCCTGGAGCTCCTCATCAGACAAGGCCTGGCTGCCGGGCTTGGGAAGAGCAGTGTAGACAACCACATCCCGGTGGCCTTCACTTTTGCTAAACCTGTCTGGACTTACAGGTGGATTTTAAGAGGCTCAGGGTTGCACAGTGACAGTTTTCAGCTTCATTTCAGATAGTTGCAGCTGGGAACTTTGAAGCTGGCCAAATTTCCAGTGAAACCATTTGTTAGTTTTCAGTTTATTGCACAGATGATATACATGGTTACCATGTTTCTTGTGGGTTTTTGTTTTCCTCCCCACTCCATAAAAATATTTTATCATTTCATGTTCCAAAAGATGCCTGAATGTTTGCAACTTGAGAAGAGTAATCTTCGAAATATGACATAAGAACTTATACTTTTATTCTTTGACTCAGAAGAAAAGAATATAGCTCTGGCTTGTGCTCAAACCATAAATGTTTCTTTTAAGAAAGTATTTATAGGATTTGAACCCAACACTTTTTGCAGCTGCTGACACCTACAGAAACGTACACATAGCTCTTGTAGGGCACATTATTTAACAGTGATTGTGGTTTATGATTTCTGACTTGACATGCTGTCTTCTGTATATTTTACTTTTTAAATAGAAGAAAGCGTAGGGACTATAGGAAGCAGCACTAGGGATGTCAATAGGACCCAGAACCTTCAAGAACTGGGGGACAGAGATATCAGTGTTCCAGCCTGGGTGGGGAGAGTGTGATGGATGAAGTCCCACCTACCCAGAGACTGTAAGAGGTGATACAGCACTTGGGCAACGTGGCAGGAAGCAGAATGCCAAACTGGTCCTGGAAAACAGAGCAGCAAAAGGTAAAAAAGTCTCCACTGGAGACTGACTTATCATAGAGGCTTTGGGAACTGGATGAAATCTAAACAGTCAGTTCAAGAGAATCAAACTGAACTGGTTCAAGCACAAATTACAGAGCACAAAGCCACAAAGGAACAGTGCTTGGTGCTCTGCAAATAGACACAACTGTCCTTCCTTGGGAGCCAACACAGAGATTAAGACAGAAAACATGGTTCAGGCCTATCCAGTAGATGTTGACAATTTCAACTGTAAATGAACGAAGTAGAGCTTTTAGAGAAAATGTTTCAGAAAAGAACTGAAAAAAATAATACTGCAGTTGTGTACATTATTTACATGTACGAGGTTTCTGGTCTGGTCTTACCTCAGTTGTAACCCATGTCAAGAGAATACATGCCTTACATGACTCTTTGACCTCACATTCCTAGCAAATTCCAAACTGCTGTTGAGATCAAGGGAAATCTGGGCATGGGAAAAACACAGGACTGGATCTATGTTTGCAAAATATGCAGGGCTATGTTGTTATCAAGTGTGTTAATTCACCAAATGGTGAGAGAGTAAATAATGCAGAACATGGACTTGAGTCATTTTTCTTTGTTCCCTTCAAAATAAAGTTTGCTCTAATTTGGATACCTTTCTGCAATATACAGCAATAAAGGAGACCTCCGAGTCATTTCACACCAATGTATTTCTCCTTCTCAACTAAATCAGCCGTTATGAGCATTTGTCTGTAGGATGGGTAATGATGTAGAAAGAGTCAAAAGTAATATTGAAGGAAGGGGAAAAACTGTCAGCTGTAGCATGGCTGATAAAGTTACATTCAGGAAACCTTTTCAGGTGCTTAGAAGAGCCAAGGATGTGCTCTGATGCATTTTAATACATAGCAGAGACCTATTTTATAGCCTAATCGAATTTGATGGAGTTATTCAGCTTAGTTTGGGCCAGGAACAATAGCATATCTCATGGAAAGCAGCATCTGGCTCAATATGATAGAACTCCCACCATAACAAATAATTTAATGAACGTCCACCACTCCCAGAGGTGCTTAAATTACATAAGCGGATTGAAGCACATTTAAACCTGTTAGTGTGCCAGTCCTGAAATACTATTACAAACTGGCTGAAAATTCTGCAAAAGTACAGCTTCTCACATGCCAGACTTTTGATTGCGCCCTTTTTTTGTGATTTCAGCATCCCATTTGTCGCTCGGAGCACTGGGTGCTTCTAGCAGGGAGAGCTTATGCTGAAAGGACTGAGCCAATGGCCAACAATAAGAGGACAGCCAGAGGCAGAGGTCTTGTATGTTACTTTTCCACCCATTTATGAAATGGTCTTCATAAAGAGTGGGCCAGACTCTCAGCTGATGCGTAGATTAGCACAGATCCACTGACATCAACTGGAGCCTTTCCAGTTCACACCATGTGAGAACATGGTGCTCCATTTCTTCAGATACTTTGAAAATACTTTGTTCTTCACTGCAGTTCAACAGACCTCTACTGAAATTATCACTAGCAATTTTTGCCCCACCAAGGAAAATTTCAAAACAATTTTCAAGTGAAGAAAACATAAACCACCACCTCCTTCATGGAAAAGTAGCCTGAGGCATAGGTGGCTTGATCTAACAGAAATCAACTTCGCATCTGAGGACAGACCTCATGACAAAATTGTAATGACAGTGTAACTATACTTTTGTTATACCAGGTTGTTGTCTCTGGCTAGATCTAAGCTGGTTTTTGAGTGTACCTCTCACAGGAGCTATAAGCTATATACATCCAAATTTCCTTTGCCACAACCAGCAGCTGTTGCTCTTGCTCTAAACGTGACTGGATTTAGGAGCTGATAAATGCTCTCCTAGGCTTCCAGTTTAGACTTCTGTGACTAACTTCCCAATCATCCTTTCTGCCTTGCTGACTTCTATTACTTGTTTACATTGCATGAATACCGCACTTCTTCCCAGCCCCAACTTTAGCTCTAAAAGTGCTTTAGAACCCATGAAGGCTAATCTTATCTCACACCTGGCCGGACACATAAAGGAGATGCCAACAGCGAATGTCTGATATGAACAGCTTCCCTAAATATATTTAGTGAAAGGATTGGAAGAGAAAAACAAAGCAAACCTTCCTGTAAAAGAAAAAGTGTGTTCTTCTGGGATAGGACAATGTGAAGAAAAGTACAAATGTGACAAAGGAAAAAGATGAGGAAGATGAAGTAGCTTCATAGAACATGCTATTGCCATTGCTTCTACTACGAAATAGGTATCACAGCTCTTTTATTACCGCCTTCTCACTGGCTTTGCTTTCTCCCATAGCACTTTCCTGCAATCAACGCAAAATCAAGAGAGTCACAGAAAGCGCCCAAAATGCTAATTCAGTTTGGGCTATCCCTGCACATTTCTAAATGTGTATTGACACCATTTATCTGCAGGTCAAGTTAACAACTCTTGCTCAGTCATATGGCCAAATAAAAAGCCAAAAGGAAAATCATGTTGTCTCCAGTCACTCTTTTTATGTTGTGGCCGGGTTTGGCAAACTGGCAGGTAGATAAAACATCTGAGGGACAGAAATTTCCAGGAAACCTTTCAAACATGTAACTCTAGTACCCTTAAGATCACTAAGGATAAAGTGTGTTGATTCTCATTCCTGCACTGCTTTGCATCAAAAATAGTTGCGTTAAGGGAATAGAATTCAAGAAATTTAACACAAAGTGAAGAAGATACTTCCCTCATCAGCATGTCCCTGGAGTGTGCAATTTCATGTCTCGCAAAGAGTAGGAAAAGAATTTTGTGACGAGACGTCTCAACTTAAAGAACATCTATGGAGCTCAGGGCTATAACATATCATGAGATTTGTAGGATTTAGAACTGGGTGAAACATACATATGACTAAAGAGGACACCCCAATTTACAGAAAATGGAAACAAAAATATTAGAGGAGGGGCATAAAACTGGAAGAGCCCTCATGTGAAAGAGGGTTAAGAGGATACTGGACCTCCTTAGGCAGTCTAAGCAGGTCACAAGGTTGGCCCTCAGATCGGATCCCTGATGGAACAAGTCTTCAAAGCAAGTGTTCAGAGGGAAAAAATTGAAGGTCATTTTGTCATTTCCTGTCTCCCACCCACAACTCTGCCCAGGCACTGCAACCACTGGTGTTTGCAAAGCCTTGTTATGGCCCATCTTTGCCTCCTTCTACCCAAATCTGAGGCACATGGGGATGAATTGGACAGGAGTAGTAGTATTGCACTAGGAATGTGAGTTTTGCAAGTTGTCTATTAAGAAATCTAAATCAGAACTGTTCTCACCTCTCAGTATCTCTTACTCCTTTCTCTCTGTGGAACTGTTCATTTATAAACTTTCTTACTGAAAAGCAGATGTGAAATACTAACTGGGGGTGGGGGGGCAAAGGAGAAACTTTTCCTGATAGATAACACGCCCAATTGTTCAATATATTGTTTCAGGCACGTATTGGAAAGTACCTGAGATGGATTACTGTGAGGACTGGGAAGAAAACACTAATGCCACCAGCTTCTATAATTCTACACATTAAGAGAGGGTTAATAACATCTCATGCATTGTTGTTTCAGCAGATTATCAAAGATCAGGGATGAAATCTAGTTCTGTGTTCCAGAGAAGCCACAATACTGAACTGTGGACCAAAGGCACGGAGATGTGACATGGATGCTGCCTTTCTCTGAAGCCTCAGGCATTCAGAACGACCTTGATTGTTTGAAATTTCGCAGTCGTTGGTATTGAGTAAGATGCAAAACTGTACTGAGTGGGGGAGCAGAAGAGAGACAGCATTAATTCTTTATTCATGCCTTTGTCACAAACAAGTGGACATATGGGAAGAAAAGATGGAAAGATGATACTGAGCTAATGAGAGAGGTAAACATGTACCATATAAATCTCTGAATTGCTGGTCATTCTAAGGAGAAAGGATTAAGTCAGAAGAGTTCATTTTTCTAAGTCTGCTATAAGAAGCTAGATTAACAACTACCAAATATAGCCATCAGCAGAAGTTTGGTGCCTTAAACTTTGGGTATTTCATCACTCTAACAACTCATCATGAACTCTGACATAATCTTGTAATAGGGAGACTGAAGAGTGAAGAGGTTTACTTCCTAATCCTTCTAGAAACTCAATTTTCAGACTCTCACCCAAGGCCTAATTTAAAAAGATGAGATGAAAACTACAATTTTTTCCAATTCTTCCTTAGATGTGAATTTTTTTTTCATTCTGATGTACCTTTGCTTGCTTGCTGGATGGAAATCCTTCTATACATTCCCCAACACTAGACCAGTTAAGCCTAACTTTTTCTAGCTCTTCAGCAGACTGAGGATAGGACATTTTGTGAATTCTTTCAAGTGTGAAATCTGCAGCATGATTAAAATCTCCTGCTGTTGTTTAAAAAAAAACCACCCTCATGGACAGGTTTAGATCCCCCAAAAAGCATCTGCAAGCAGTTTTTAAATGTAGTGTAGTCTCTGCCAAAAGTAGGTGCACATATATTAATAAAAGCACAGCTAAGGTTGCTAGCACTGCTACTTCTACATTAAGCAGTTTTCCTTTTACAGCCTTTTGAATCGCAAGACTCGACATTTCTGCCTTTGTGAGAATAAAGCTGGATCATGCTGAGACTGCTACCTCTTTGCAGCTGCTCAACCGCAGGTACTCACACTGTGGGTAAGAGCACCTCCTGGAAAAAAAACAAAGTAGCTTAAGAAACATTAACACCACAGCTCGTCTAGATAGATGCAGTCTTGGAAATGGGTGTGAAAAAGGGCAAAAATGGATCCTCTTATTTGGGCTTCCTGATGATTATGTGTCTTGAAACAAATGTGTGTCCTATTAGAGCTCTGTGCTCAACTCTTCTCACTGCACGTGAACTTGTTGCTGAGGTACAAGAAAGATGTACGAGGATGGAATCAGTCTGTGTCACATTTCTCCTCTTCTGTCAACATACTATTGCAGAGAGGGGACTTACCCCTTACACCCGTTTGCGCCGCCTGCTGCATAGCCTTGAAAGTGAGCAAACATTTCCACAGGTAAAGCTGCTTTTATATATCTTCATTTCTAAAATGGTTATAACCAATTCTTACAGCACCAGGAAGAGCCAATCTAAAGCCTACCAGAAGCCACTAGTTAATGGGTTCACCTTGCATTTTAAGTGTACTTGCAGTGGCAGTTCTGCAGAGCTCTTTAGGTTTTTCCAGCTGGTGCCTGTGGTGGGATCCCATTTCCCATATGCTTGTCTCCTGTAAATCTCGTCATCACATGTAGTATTGTCTGTGCTCTTGGCTGTCATCAGATATATTGAGGGATCCTTACCAGACCCAAATTTCCTAACTCAAGGAACCATATAAAAATTTTTTTACTGTTACCTTATCTGTAAGTTACATCTGTCCATACACCTCAGTGCTTCACAGGATTCTTTCTGACCCTTAGGAAGTCATTTTTCTAGATACTAACTTTAGTTTCACATGGCTTGCTTGTGATTCACGAATCTTTTGATCTGGTGAACTGTTCTTGCTTGGATGCCATGCTTCAGGGCTGAATTCAGCTTAGAATCTGTGGTATATATAAACCTGAGACTGAAGAGACCTATTTTGTTCCATCTGTTTATCTTACTACCAAGGCTGAGTCATGTTCCATGGCAGATTTACTATTAACCACTCATCTTATATTAGTGCCAAAAAGTCTCTCTCAGAATTGGGGCTTCAGTGTGCTGTGCACTACGCAAGCAGATGGACAGCCCTTGTCCAGGAAGGATAACAAAGCAACAATCAGTGCACTCAAGTACTGTCCTTGTCTGTCTTCTGTCAATAATAGTGAAAAGCACTGCTCGTTCAGATAAGGAATCTCTCTTCCCTGCCTTCCCAGAAACAAATTCAGAAATTTTTCGTGACTGGAGGGCAGATTCTAGAACAACGGCTGTTGTTGCAAAGGCAGAGGCTATACAGGCCTCCACATGACAAGCAAAAAAGGACCTCATCTGCAAGAAAAAGGTACCGAAATAACAATTAAGAAAAAACACCTGCACAGAAAACAGTTTTGTAGATAAAGAAGAGCCATAGTGCAGTAAAGGTCCTTATACTCTTAACATCCCTCTTAAAGATGCAGTTTTTAGACATCACAAAGGGTAAGTGACAATGGTATTACCATTAAGCATCAGTTTCAGTATTTGCCATGAGTTGTATCTTTAAGACTTGGTTTCAAATTATACATGCTGTGCTTGTATTCTGCACGGTATGTTTAACTTTAAGGATTTTATACCCTGGTCAGCTATCAGAGAAATAATAGCTGAAATCAGAGCTCTTTACACAAAGAGAGCCTTTGCAAGCACAATGTTTTCCAAGGGAAACAGCTACTGGAAAGAAGAATTAACTAAAGAACTAGATTAAGAGAGAGAATGCAGGAAAAAGATCAAATTTCTGACTTGAATTTGGCATTCTACGCTGTACTAAAAGTTTATTCATTCTCAATGGAGAGTTAATGTTTTTGTAGCCAACATTCTTACCAACTGCATCTAAAAAGTCCTTCCCTGACCCATTCCTATCAGGCACACATGTAAAGCTATGCTTTCTGTGCCAACATTGAAATTCATTTAATTTGGAGTCCATTATAACGCTTGTAGTCTGGCAAAGTCATCGCAGATGTCACTTCCAGCAGAGGTGACTCCTTAAACTGCAAAAGACGGTGAAACTGGGGGAAAAGCAAAAGCAAGTGTCTTCATTCCTCTCTCGTCCATACACCTCCTTTCTCACTGTCACACTATTGAGTAAGGGAAGGACAGACAAGGTATAATTAAAAAAAAAAGGATTAAGAAGGAGCAAAAATGGGAGAGAGAAAGATAAAGTGAGGAAAAGTTCGTAACATGGAAAGACACATGTGGGAAAGGGACACAGTAGAAACAGATGTTGATACATAACATCGTCTCATCATGATGCAACTGACTAAACCTCATCAGAGGTCACGCAGCGTAGGAAGAGTTTTCATTTTCATTTGGAGAAAGATAAAGGTCACCACTCAAACAAACTAGCTGCAGGAAACTTTCCTGTCTGTGTTTCTTTTGCCAAACCATCTTTAAAATGACGCCTGGCTCTGCTAGCGAGGCCTGGATCTTGTTTAAGGGTGGGACCTGAAACTCTTGTCTTCTTTTTTGTGGAGACTTAAGAGAAGCAAATAGCTATTTGGGATTTTTTGTTTTCATGCTAAGCCTTTCCCCATGCTTGCTAGAGTTTTTCAGGCATATAGCACTACTGAGGAAACCAAGTAGACCCTCTGCTCACAGGAAGATCGAAAAGGCTAAACTGAGAGATAGATCAGAGGCAGCAGATGCCACAGCCTCATCCAGGAGTAGTGGGAGATGTACCTGTGGGACAGGGCTTTCTGGAGGTAGACAGAAAACCAGGGCAGACCAGGTGCCTTAACAAGCGAGAAGTTTCCCAGCTTTAATTGACTCCAGAGATTTTCACTAATTGTTTTATGCAAACCTTCCTGCCACAAAATCCTTGTTGCTGCAGACTTCCCCACCTCCTTAAGGTGTACCCTGAAAAGATAATGGCAACCCTATTTGTTATAGGATGCCTTTTAGCACTGGTGCTTATATCTCCAGCACATAAGTGAGGGAGGAGGGAGGATGATATTACATGTGTTTTGAAAAGGAGCATAAACAGTAGATTTTTACTTGACGGTAAAAAGTTTCAGAATCAACTTGTTTTAATTAGGAAAAAATGAAATTATGTAACAATTCTGCAGTGTGACCTTAGACAAATACTGACTTTGAAAGTATTATACTGCATTAAACAGCCAGTGATTCTGAACTCCAGCACTTACGCTAGTCTGAAAAAGGCTAAGCATAAAGAACTACAAAACTACCATCTTTGTTGTCTATTTTCACCTTTTGGTCTTCTGTAAACACTTTAGGGCAAGTTTTACTTTCTGTATCACACTGCGAAAATACATTAAGTGCAAACAAAATGAGCCAGGCCCAGAGAATATAATGTAAAGAATTATGATGTTTCATCATTAAAATAGTTTACTCTTTACTGCTACTGTTTGAGGATCATAGTAGATAAGTGACATTATAGACCCACCCTCAGAACATTTTCAAATGATAACAACCCAGCTTTCTCCTCAAGTCCATTCTTGCAAGTCTAGTGCAGTTGGCTTCAGTGTAGTTACATGGAGTATGTGCTGGAAAACTGAATTTGCCTTCACATATTTAGTTCCACAGCTCAGGTCCGGAAGCACTTCCAAGCAATTCTAGGGAGGTGTAAATTGATGTACACTTTTCTCTTTCTTCCACTCAGTGTATCCAGTACAGAGACATACATCCCCTAAATAAGTGCACATTTCTGACCTAGCATTTCCAAACCAAACAAAGCCCTGAGTGGAGATTGAGTTCAGCGACACAGTAACATAGCTCCTGCACGTCCGGGAGTATCAACAGACTGCCCTCTTAACTACCTGTGTGAGCTTGTACTGATATACTGAGTGCAATCCACTTACTGATCTGCAGTTAATGGCGCTCATGTAGCATTAAAAGACTCCAAAGAAGAGGTCAGAAGACTTTAGAGCGTATTACTTAAAAATTATCTGTTCCTTGTTCAGCTTTATACATCCTCCTAGCACATTTCCAGATAAAATGTTAATTTACTTCTGTTATGAAGTACTGCAAGGACATCAAACTGCACACAGGTGTCCCTTGCCTACCTCAAATTACATCACATCTTTAAAGACCTTTTGCTTCAAACAGTGGCAAGCACTATTGCAAAATGAAAGGAAAGAGAAGGAGAAACTACTATGCAACTGCACAGCCATTGCCACCTGCATGATTAGGAGCAGATGCAGCTAATCAGTCTCTCCTAGCTGATTAGAGAAAGTGTTCTACCCTTGGAGGAAGGTTGAAGCCATAAAAATATATTTAGACCATGCTATTCCAGAGATTATTAATATCTCAGGAGGAAGACTTTACTCCCCTGTACAAGTTGTGCCATAGATGTCCCTGCTCAGTGGGGAGTGTGTATTACAAAACATAAAAAGGAAGTTAAAAACATGTGCAAGACAAGTCCTAAGGAAAATCTCTAGCGTTGAAGGCTGTGCTGTGTATTTGCTGAGTACGTGGGGAATGGAAATTACACAGAAATGGACTAAGCAAGAAGTATCAAACAGAAAACAAGATGCTGTTTTTTCTAAGCTGTTAAACTGTCCATTCACTCTCAGTGTAAAAAATATTTTTTTTTTTTTAATTGGGTCAATGACAAAAGAAAAGTAAATAGTTCTTGTGAGAAAGTACAGCGTGTGTCAATTCTGCAGCCATTAGCAGCAAAATGGGAAACAAAATGGCATAATTCCTTGGAATTTCCAAGTGTATTCCATGAAAAACAGAAGTAACACTACTAGATTAGAGAGTGTGAAGGACAGTCCACTGGGATGATAAAAAAGTTTACTGCAATTTTTTCTCCAACAGACGGTCCTTGTCCCAAATTAAAAAGCAAATTCTACCCTGATAAAATGAGTGCTGTCCATATCTGTCTGAATGACTTTTCCTCAAGACAGACGGCAACGACTGAGGAAGGCAGACCATCTTAAGGATGACTTTGAAGGAGACATTTGTTTCTTCTTTGGTAGCTCTATCAGTCAAAAGGTTTTCTTTAAAAAGAAAGGAATTACCTTGTTGGAATCCAAGAAAGAAGTGTGCTACTCCCCTACAATATTTTAGTTTTCTTTCTTTCAGGTTAAAAATGAATAGATTACTACACAGAATAGAAATCCTAACTGGAATACACATATTGTGGTACCTATTTTTTTGTTCATCTATTGCAATTAAAGTACTAATATTAAATATAAAAATGAGGAAGCACTGCATGGTTAAGAAGAAAGATTAATAAAGTTAAGAAGCCCTAACGAGAGCCACAAGTCAAAATTAAAGCCAGATTTCTTACTGAGCTTTCTAAATGAAAAAGTATCTGGGGTTATATGACTATACAGATTGGTTTTTACTTGGTTCTGAAGTAAATTTTGATATTGCATGTAACAATTTTTAAAAATTATTTTGTGACATTACTGGTATGTATGAGTTAATATCTAACAGGTCTAGTGACAAGAGTCATCATAATATACCCTGGGCATGTTTTTCTGAATTAAATCCATGACAATCAGAAACAAAAGCAGTTCTAAGAGGGTAACTGAGCTAAATTATAACAATAGAATAATAAAGCAGAGTGTGTCCAAGAACAAAGCCCAGCCAGAAAAAAAATGTAGAGGAAGAAACGAGATTAAAAATCCATATAACAGTAATTGCTTATAGTATGATGAGCCAAATCCATCTCTGGAGTTTCATGAGTGTTGAATTTGGCTTTAAGCAGGATTCTTATTTACGGGGAATTCAGACGATGGGAAAGAACTATAACACAGTACCATTTTCAATGAAAGATAACATCATTCAAAAATCAAAGTGGGAGTTCAGAATGTTATCTGAATCATACAAGCTGTCCTCATCCAAATGTTCATTTTTGTTGGATTCAGGCAATAGAAGAATCTACTTGTTTTCATAATGATGCACACACACACATACACGACTACTGGGCTATTTGTTTATGTAAAAGTACCACAGGAGCGACAAGTCACCTAGAGGAGATTTCTACACTCCAACTATTCATGTGCCTCCTAGATACAGTACTGCATGGAGAACATAAATTTTTTCTAGATTATTTGGTGCTGTTACACTGTTATACTTCCAAAGTATCGGTCTATCAAGGTACATGGATGTTTATCCCCATATGTGTATGTATGTGCACACATGTGCTTTTCTCTTACTCCTCCATGCCTCACGAAAGAGACTAATAGGATGATGCTTCTATTTTAATATGAAGCTATTTTTTGATCTGAGACAGAATACAAGCAAAACTACTATAAACATATAAATAGTTATAGGGCTTGTAAATGTGTAAGCACTCAGACTTTCTCTTTTGTGTTGGTACAGTACCTCAGCAACAAGACCTCGCACTACTGGGTGATACTGTAATATAAATAGAAGTGGATAGACATGTCAAACACACAAATTTACCTGAAAATCTACAAGGAAAGTTTACTGCTTTAGCATAGTTAACATTTTCACCTGTAGGGAAAAAACCAGACATTACTCTATAATCACTGTTGGTTATAGAGGACGTACAGTGGATGAAGGTGAAGACCGGAGGTTTATGCATTTAATGATGTTTTATTAAGTTTTGCGGCAGCTTTTAAGTTACTCTAGTCTTCTATACAAAGGAACTTCACCCAGCATTTAGGCAAGGGCAGCTTTTACGTTGAGGAAAGTGGGATCCATCCACACCAGTATTACTCTATAATCACTGTTGGTTATAGAGGACGTACAGTGGATGAAGGTGAAGACCGGAGGTTTATGCATTTAATGATGTTTTATTAAGTTTTGCGGCAGCTTTTAAGTTACTCTAGTCTTCTATACAAAGGAACTTCACCCAGCATTTAGGCAAGGGCAGCTTTTACGTTGAGGAAAGTGGGATCCATCCACACCAGTACTTCATAACTCTTGGTAAAAATCTTTGTATTTAATTTCCTCCCTTTGCTAAGTGGAGATGGCGCACACGCTAGCAGCCAGCCTTGCATCACAGCGTGCTAGGAGAGGAAGGACACAGCACCCATGCTGTAGAGAGCTTTCAGTGGGGAACCCCACCACCTAAAAAGGATTAGAGCCACCATTGCATGTAAGTAGATCCACATTCTGCTCACTTAGTCAAAGAACTGGAAGACCAGCAATGGGAAAACAGAATGGGAAAAAAACTCTCTCTCCCTTAGAGGAGATTCCCTGTTTGGATGTGCAGAAGACGACTGTAGACAGGCCCTTTCAGCAGCAGCTTGTGTGTCCTGACCCAAACTTCCAATAAGCTGGCTCCTCATCTCTTGCCTGGAAGCATTCCCAGCCCGGAGACAGACATCCCCGTATCACGTGGTCCCTTTTATTCCCACTAGTAAGTATGTTTCAGTCTTGGTGGAGTCAGTTTTTCCTCAGAATTTCCACTCAGACGAGAGAGAGAGAGCTCACAGCCACCACAATACTCACAGCCATTAGTCCTGGCCAGCTGCAGTAAATCCTGCCCTATTCAGTCAGCTTATTACTGGAATAAAACATCAGCTTCATTCTATCACTCTCTTTGCTCCTCAAGTGTATAATTACAAGTCAACTGTGGGTCATACTGTTACCATAACACCAAAGAACAGAGAGCCTGATAAGAGCCAGCAGATCGACTCACGCTGATTTTAATGGGATTTGCCTCAAACCTTCAACAACTATCACACTGGAAAAGTAGATGCAGGTCACAAGGTTAAATCACAGGAGGAGAAAACAGGAGAGTGTCTGCATCTCAGACATCGTTTAGGAAGCCATTTGCTTCTCGGTGTTTCGGTCTCCATCAGAAATGTGGAGGCAGCGGTACTGGGTACTTCACGGAGCTGTTGAAAGGCTTTATTCATTTATACTAATGATGCGTTTTGTAGGGCTCTAAGGGATGGCACTAACAAGTAATAAGAATAGCAAGAGAAGAATAAGGCTTCATGAGGGTCTTCCTCTTTCAGCTTTTCACTCAGGTGTGACATTAACTGCTAAAACAGCAATGCAGTCACACTTACTCTTTATTAAAGGCCTCAGTATGGGCAACAGAACATGTTTTTGGTGACCAGCAACAGCTCTAACACAGTCATAAGCGATGGTGAAATTGTCAGGGAGAGGCTGCCATCCCTGTCGTGTCATTGGAAAACATTAGAGAGGGACCCCCCGGCCATCCAAAACCAGTCAGGCAACTAATACATCAGCAAGAGGATGAATTACAGCATATATGATTTATTTGTGGCTATGTATTGATATGGGATTAATTTTTACCATGTGTATAAGAATTTTAAACCACAGTGGTGATTCAATTTTCCCAGCAACATCTTTAACACTAGATAACAGCAAACTGCAATAGAAGTAAATTAGGGTCTGAAATGAGTTGCTTCACTAAAGTTCATGCTTTGTGCTAGTGTATATGCACATGTTTGCAAATGAACCACCTAATCCTTTTTTATTGTCTGATACTCCCTAGTGGCTCCTGAAACCAGTATTTCATTTACACATTGTATTCTTGGTATACAGTACGGTTTTCAAGTTCTTGAGAAAAGTTCTCTACTTCAGTTCTCCACATTACATCACCTTCCAAACATTTAAAAATAATAATTTTAAAACAGGAAGTTGAAGGTGCAATCGTTTTGCTGGCCTGACCACAAATAAAAATGAGAAAGTATTGGAAAATCATGCATTTCACCAAGCCATGGAAAATAGATGAAGGTCAAATCACAGCGATCATAGCTGGAAATTCTTTCAGACATCCTGCAAAGGCATTACATGATTAAACGTTGTGGTTTCTGGCTGTTTTTTCACTCTGGAAAGAGATGTGACCAGACCTGGGTATACATGGACAGGAAAAGGAATATAGCTCTGTACTGGCATTCAGTTGTCTATGATGCGTTCACATGCTCTTACTTGAGATATCGTTAGATATTTAAGCAGACCTAATGGAGCACCGATGCTGAAAGAAGCAATCCTACCCTTTGCTCCCTACTGCCACCTGCATGATGCCACCCGCTCCCTTGTCTCTTCTCTGGAGCTTGTCTGATGTTTTGCAGAGATGTTCCATTCTGTGGACTTCAGAAATGAATGTGTGTGTATGTTCACTTTTCCCCCTTTTGCTTGGGGTCCTTCTCATGAAGCCTCACCCTTTTTGTGTCCTTCCTCTTTTCAAATACATCCATCCTGTGATTTTCTTTAACACTTTCTGCTCCATAACCCTACTGCTGGTTATAGGCAGGTTACGTAAAACCCCTGTGTGCCAGTTTGACAGAGGGAAAACTGTGACGTATAAAGCTGAAGGGTCTTGGGGCGAAGCTGAGAGCCAACCCCGTAGATTCTTATGCTTAACCTCCCTACACATTTTATACCCAAATCTCTGTCTTCCTCTTTTTTCCCTCTTATTTACTAATGGTATTTTATTGGACTAGAGTAACCTTCATGACTACAAAAGATGGAGTTATGTTTGGCACTATTCATGTTTAGTAAATATTCAAAACACTGTATTTGTTCTTTAGTGCATCTTCTCTGGAGATAAGTATTTTGTCACTCCTAAGAGTGAGGGCATGCAATTCTATGCTATACATACTAAAGAAAATACTGTTGCCAGACCAGCTGGCAAAGTAATTCTAAATAGAGAAAATTAAGGGATGAACACCAAATGAAATAATCATAAATAAATTCATGCTAATACTGAAAAAAAATACAAATATGAAAACCTGCTATGCTTGTACAAGGTGTAATAATCAAGTAATAATGCCTGTCAGTGACACTTCAATATTGCATAACTGGCTCAGCCAGCTCAGGAGGGCTGTGGGAAACATGCTGAGGTCTGAGCAGTTGCAGTTATTGTGGACAATACGTGGTACACAGCTGGCAATCTCCTAAAGAAAGACTCCGTGAAGCATTAACTTAGCTCTGGTGGCCAAATTCCTATTAATCCAACAATAATAATTAGAAAAAAATACAAAAACCAAAAAACAACTCATCTTCAGTGTATACTTTCATTCCAGATAGTTGACACTTGGCTGGAAGAACCACACCTAAATGTGTTCAGATACCATAAGGGTATCTGTTACAAGGCCCTCTAAAAGGAGCAGTGCGATACCACCACACAGGGAAATCAAATTCATTTCACAGTGTCAGAAACATTCTAGCTGCAAGTCTATGTTTATTTGTTTATTTTCACAACTCTCACAAAGGAAATCCATGAAATTCTGTATTGGACGGAAATCTTTCCCGAGATCTAGTTATGAAAAGAAACTCTCCAGACTGTGTGTGGCCTCATTCTCAGCTGTGCCATTGTTCATTAGATGTAACTAAGGAGGAGGCTGAGGATGAGGTCCATAAAAAGCCAATGCATTTCTCTTATCCTGGGGCCAGTTCTTTGCCAGCCCAGCCCTTCCGTAGATGAAAGCAATCCAAGAGCTGCTCTAATCTATACCAGCTGCTTCGCCAAAGCCCAACGTTGGTCAGGAATTGCTGCAGCACAACCCAGCCAGGTTCCCTTCTCTCCTCTGCCATAAGCTCCACACGTAAGGCTGTGAGAGCGCATGATGTTGTAAGATGGCATGTAACAGGGAGCTGTGCACAGAAAGGATCACTCTGCCAGGGAAACCTGGCACCTTCCCACCCTCCTCCTAACACAGCAGCAGTGACAAGGGAATGAAAGGGAGACCAGTCCCGAGTCTCTGTGCATATCAGATGTATTTATTGTTACCCATGGCTCCAGCTCACAGTGTTCTTCCTCAGAAGTCTGCAGAAATGGCCCCCTCAGGGTTAAGGAGAACATGTCCCATGAAAAGTTCTCATAAATATTAAGACACCACTGTCCTCTCGGGATTTTAGTTGCTGAGGATCTCAGGATTTATGAGAGTCATGAGTTCACAGCATGACTTAAAATTTTAAAAATCCATGTGCTAGCTTAGCACAACTTAATAAATGTAAATGGTTGAATGTATTTAAAAGCTGGTTTTGGACTGCAGTTATGAGGTACTCCAACTCTGCAAACCAAAGATCACCTTGGAAGTGTGGGACAGGGAGGGATGGGCAAAGCCTTTCTCTGGTAGCCAGGTGCCAAGATTTTGTAAGGCCAGTGACAATAAAGCCATTGTTGCCCGCTTACAGGTCAGAGTCTGCAAATCCACGTAGCATTCAGGATTTTTATCTCACTGTCCCTGCAATCTACAACATCAACTCAGCAGCATACTTGTTACACACACACACACAAAAAAAAAAGCCACCAAGGGTGCTGAACTCTTAGCCAGAAAGAAATATTTCTGTGTATAAAGTTTCTGAAGATGAAAGACCCATGAGTGGGAGCAAGGCACAGTGGACCCTTGCATGCCAGTAAGTGATTTATCATCATATGGTCACAACTGTTTCTTGTAAAAAGTGATCAAAAGTTGTGGACATTACAAGGGCTTAGAAAAAGGCTTGTGGTTCATTGTGAGATCTTCTTTAGAGTGCTCAACCATATAAAATCCACCAGAAAAGTTGGCATTCATGGTAGATGGGCAAAGGAAAAAGAAAAAAAAAAAAAAAAAAAAAAGAGGTGGGGGAGGGTTAAGATTGAGGTCATTTGACAACTGTGGAGATTAACTGCTTTTTTGCTGTTGGTCTCCAGTACAGCCTGATAACCTTTTACTGGATTGTGCAATAGAAGAACGTTGGTTTTTTAAAAAGTAAGAAAGTCCCAAATCCTATATGCTAGAAGAAAACCGTTCTCGCTCTTCATTATCAAACCTTTAAAAATTTGGCAAGATGCTTTTAAAATTCGAGCTTTACTTTTTCAATTTCTTTAATTTTGTTGTTAAAAAACATTTTCATAGAAAATGAAAAAATAACGTCTTTTAAAGTTATTATTATTATGGAATTGTTCTGTTTGTGAACTCCCTTAAGTGCAAATAGTCTTCCCCCCGCGCCTTCCTCTACAGAGTGAGAAATGGAAACAGAGAGAACTTTAACAATTTACAGCATTGCCATGTGTTAAATTTGTAGCAGAGTCAGGATGGGAACCCCTATGCCCAGTATTGCTTCCCACACCACCCCTTCTCACTTGGCGTGGTGCATGGGGAAGGAACTATTTGGTACTTAAATACCAATTCTGCACCTTAACTACATGTATTTATGGATATCTTACAGTCCAGCCTCTTCAGCTCAGTTTTTCTTCTGTGACTCTTACTCTACAATAGGAGTGGCATTTAAGCAAAATCTCTGTTTTAAAATATATTCACAAAGGGTTCCACTCTTTTCCTAGCGTGTCAATGGGCTTTGTGTGTTCGGTGATGTTGGAAAACATGCTGGCAAACACTGGGGAACAGCGCGAGAACCTCCCTGCGCCCGTGCCCAGGTCAGAGCCCTGCACCAGGTGCACGCAGCAGCCACCCGGCTGCCCAGCATCCCGCGGCATTTGCATTACCACATTTCTGGCGCATTTGATATATAGTATTAAGATGTATTTTGCTTTGTTATTAGAGCATTGTGAACATAACCTCACCTAAATACTTGTCAGTGGTATTTTATTCCCAGTGCCTTGCCTACAAGGTGCAACAGCATTCCTGGAATTACATCTGCAGACTCTCTGCCAGATGGTTTCGAATCACATAGAAAGACTTTAAGTTCCATTACATGCAGGATAAAACATGAGGCAGTTGCTGAAAAACTACTACTCAGCTTTCTCCAAACACCCTGAAAAAACTTGCACAGAACTTGAAAACTCTCTGACTGGGTTTAATACATGGCTTTGGTTTTTAAGATTAGAAATGTAGTGCACTGTCACTGAGCAACTATTTTAGGGCGTTTTCTGGGTTTGGTCACAAAGGGAATGCATCCACTACTACTCTGTGTATGCAGTTGTTCCTTAGAGCAGTGACAGATTCTTATCAGATTCCTAGGCTAGTATTTAGAAATCCTATGGGGGCAAAAGCCTCCAGTCTTGTGGCCCATCTCAAAGGTTAGGCTCCACAGCGGCATTTCTTCTGAAAGGTTCAGCTTAGAGGTAGAAGAGGCAAGCCCAGACTTTCATATTTAAACATTGTTCATGCTGTCAGAAGACCTACTGCCAGAGTCCAAAAATAAGTCAAACACCAATCTTTATAGGGTGGAGTACAAGACACAGCCCTTTGTACCTCTGAGAAAGCAAAAAATGCTGGACGGTGAAATACAGGTACTAAGTTCTGATTATCCAAGGTCAGAGAGTGGAATCAAGTAGGGAGGTACTGAGTGTGTGATGAAATACACTGAAATTTGGATCAATGTTTTTTAAAATAGCTGTGTACTAACTACCAAGGCAACCATAATGAGTGAAGAATAAGTCACACCTTTGAAAAAGTAAGTAAGTGCCCAAGTGAATCTTTTTATCCAAACTATGCTCAAAAGACACAAATACAGATTGATTATAAATGTATGAGGGTGGCTTTTTTTTTTAGTAGCTTTAAAGAAACTTAAAGGAGAAAAATAAACCATTCCTTGTTCCTTATCGGCAATATCCTGAAGCAAATGAACACCATAGCTCCTGGCTGAGATCCCTAACTGTTAACACAAACTCCATTCATACATTTAAAAATCAGTGCAAGGGGAAAGCACGATAAAGCCTGAAATGTGAAACTTCAAACTTTCTGCTTTAATTATTCAGATCTGGATCTTGGGCTGTGGCCAAGCAGCATTTTGTACTGCTCAGAACAAGGGAACTAGAGTGAATGCATGCACATGGCTTCAAAACCCTGGCTTGCCTCTAGAGTGCATTAGAGCAACCAAAAGATTGTTCTAATTAACACCTGCTACTGATGTTCCAAAGGGCCATTCTGACATCTGAGGATCCCAGAGCAAAGAACAAGGCGGTTTTTCTTGCTTCAGAACTTGTCAAGGAAGGCAGACTGGACTTTCCTATGCCATTCTTGCTGTGAGCAGGGAGAGATCTTCCAATATATGGATGAACTTGGTTAAAGGAAGTTTTGAGACAAAGGAATGTCACAAAATACATTTTGCAGTACTGGAAAAGTCAGGCCTATGATATATTTTGCTGCACGTAATGAAAATAATTGTAAAACCTTTCAGTTTTAGTCAGTGTCTTCAAATGATCCCGTCTTTGCCAGAGGGATTCCTTTGTGGAGACAGGAGAGGAACTAACTTTCTCCCAAAGCTTAGTCTTAGCAGAAAAGATGAAAGGGTTTACTTTATTTTTAATATAAATGAAATTGATAAGCCATTTGAGAAAAGGTACTTGAATTTTGTTGTCCTCAGAAGAGGAGCGAAGAGTATCCTTTTCCCAAGCAATCCAGGTCTCCCAGTTACACTAGAATGAGCTTTTCATCTTCCCATGCTGTACAACCACCAAGCTGTGGACAAACACATTTTCACTTAATACCCTCAATGCCCCAAGTCCTCCTCTCCCCTCATAGCATTCTTTCTGTGGGCTCTTAATCTCCCATATCCCACTACTCAGTGCTTGGCAAGGAATCCTGAGTGAGGGGCAAGGGAAGAGCAGGACAGTCAGGTGCCATGGTATTTTTTGGGCTCCTAATAATTAATGGGTCTCAGGGAAGCTCCCATCTACTGACTTCCCTCACCCTTGGCGAGGGTGAGGAGTATTTTTATGAGAAGGTTCGAGCACTTATTTCTTCTTGAGAAAAAAATAAATCTAGAAAATTAAATGAAAAAAAAAGTGAACGCACTGTTATGATCCTGCAGACATTTATCTAATGACTAATGTTATCCATGTATATACAAAGTTATACAGAGGCATAAATGTTTCAAAATGTGCTCCAAGTCTGGTAAACCACTTTCAAAATCAGGAAATTCCAATTGAAAGGTTAGTTACATTTGCATCTGTATTATTTTCTGCTCTTGCTTCCGTTTTTGGTGAAAATCTTAATATAATCCTAGTCTCTTAGTCTATACTGTAAAATAAATAAAAGGTTTAAGCTTTTACTGAGTCTAAGGCTAATTATGCCACTCAAGCAAGTAAGAAAGAGACCATGGAGAATAATTTTGTTTATTCACATTGAGAGTCTCTTAAGAAAGCTAAAGGGATACAAAAATGTTTTATTGTACTCCCAAATCAGACCCAAATTTTGCAGAATGGCTGTGGTAAAGACCTCAGATCTGGGAAATTTCTGACTAAGAGCCTTTCATCTTAAAAGTCGGTTTTTAGTATTGGACAAGTCTGCCTCTTTGAGCCAACCTCAGCATAGATGAACTTGAGCACAATAAAGAAAACAAACAAAAAACCCTGAGGAAAGTCAGAATGTAATGAACTATTCTGCAAAAATAAATAGTTCTTATAATATAGCCAGAAACCTGTCAGAACTGAACACCACTGGCTTACACATTGCACGAGCAGGGCGCATTTACAGTTTACAGACATAATTCTTAACATATTACCAACACTGAGATATATCAGAGTACTTACTGAACTTTAGATTTGGCTCAAATATTATACAACATATGAAAAGGGGAAAGAAGAAAAGGACAAAGGTGAACGAGAAGGAAAAAATACTGTGAAGCAGTTGGTACTTCACTACACCTACTCTACACTTACTTTTCAGAGCCATTTCCCTGCTACAGATGCACATGCGCCTGCATGCAAGAGGGACTTTTCTGGTACACATGGGTACACCAGACTGGTTTCTCCTGCTGCTATACATGTAGCAACAGCCAAACCATAAATGAGACCTAGATAGATTAAAGTTTTACCACATTCAGTATTCTTAAACCACCAGTAATTTGAGTTAGCTCCTAATATTTTTTAAAGGGTTACTAAGGAAAAAAAAATATTCCAACAAGTTTCTTGCATTTCATATTTCAGCTGGTACCTGAATCAGTGTCGTCACAACTTCACATTTCAGGATCGATTCTCTCAGCTGAGAAAAAGAAAACCCCTCTTTCCTTCCACTACTGATGTGCTCTATTTTCTAACAAATGCAGAGCTAAAGAATGAGGGTGATAAAATAAAGACATTTTGAAAGATAAACAGCATTCAGCTGTACTGCCAGAGCGGGGATTATCTGCTTAGTGCCACACCCCAGCTGTGCTAATTGAAATAAGGATAAGGTGGGAAAGACCAGCCCTCACAAGATGAGTCCAGGTTCTGTTTCATAACACTTCCCTCCAACATCGTCTGCTCCATAGATCTTTAAAAAAACAACCAACCAACCAAACACTAGGAGCAGTCTCAAATAAATTCACTCAGCAAAAAGCTTTCAGCCTAAAAGAGTGAAGTCTTACTTATTCGCAGACCACGTACAGCATGGGAAGCTGAACTGAAAGCTTCCTCCACAGCCTCTTGCCAGCAGGCCTGCTCCCTACCCTGGAAGAATGCTGGATATTTTGAGAAATAACAACCACAATTAGAAATACAAGGGATATATAGACTTTCAGCATATATCTTCACCACCAACTCTCAAAACTGAACAAGAATCATCATCATATGGCCTGGATTGGCATTTGCACCTTCTTTTCAGAGCACTGGTATTGTTTCCTCTTTTTAAGGCAAGATACTGCATTAGACAGAACAGGGGTCTGGTCCTTCTGCCTTTTGAGTCTGCTGATCCAGTGGTAACTGTACTGTGATCTTGAAAGATGGATTGCTTCCAACCAGGAATCCACTATACTCACCAGTTCATTTCCCAACAGTGTCAGATGATGGCTGAACTTGTGGCCACTCACAACCAACACACAGAAAAGAGTGATTCGTTAACAAGTTCAGAGTCACTTACGTGGTATGTAGCTCGAAGCTACTCTTTCATTTGGAATTACTTCTTTGATAGTTTATGCATACAGCGACCTGATACAGTTTACCAGAATCTGATCACAAAACTATCTTTTCTTTGTGCTCTTCTTTCTAATTATTGCGTTCATTTTGCCTTCTTCCAAACTGTATTGTACAGTCTTTAGAGAAGGGACCACTATTTACGTGTCTGTAGAGTATTTGCAGCTTGTCACATTTAGGACATCTATTCCTATAATTTTATTTTTCCAACATTTAATCAAATTGTCTTATTTGTATAATAAATGAAAAAAAAATTTACTGATTAAGTGAAATTAGGAAGGAAATAACAAGACTCTTTTTATGTGGGAGAAGAATAAAACCTGAAAGGAATGGAATAAAATCAAACACAAACTATTCACAAACATGCACAGCTTTTCTAAAGACGTCATAGCGTGTCCTTTCCCATAGCATGGAAATTTTCTAGACTATGAACTTCAATGCATGTGGGATATTGGTGCCTATATGCTCTCTGGCGTCTTTCAGTAGTACAACAGCTTTATCTAACCAGCAGATCAGGTGGACTAGATTAGATAAAGTTTTCCATTTAGAAATAATGCAGCTTGAGATATTCCCATCTCTACCACTCATTTCTAGACAGTGGTGTAGTACCTCTTCACCGCTGTTGGCACAACTATTTGTGGCATCACATTTTAAACTGAGTTAGGGAAATGATCCTGTTTCAAAATAACTCAGCAGAAAAGAAGGGTGTTTTTCAGCCCTTGATCCAGTTTGCTATGGTCCCACAAAGAGTTGTGCCAGCAAAACTGAGAGGGAAGTGCCAATGACAGCGACAAAGTAGGGCAGTGGGTGCTTTGGTTCTTGTCCCATAGGGCATGGCCTTCTAGAATGAACTGAGCTTTGTAGAAACTTATTTTAACATTTGGACAGCACTCAAGTTTCAGTGGGAGCAACCACTGAGCTTTTTTAAGCACCTGGAAGCAGCAGACAAATGATGCAACACATTTTCCTGATAGATAGCCATAGACAAGACTCAATATTAGTTTTTTCTGTTGGGAGCTCATCCAAAAAGCAAGCAGCAAAATCCCTTTCAACTCATGGTCATTATGTTAGACGTTTTATTCGATGTCTTCATTTGTTTCAACAGGATTCCTTTTCTTCCATTTAAGAGTTTTTGTGTCATAATAGGTCCACTGTCTATCTAATCCAAGAGACTTGTGTCAGAAGCTTTGGAGAAAAAATAACACCCTCGTGTGTTCTGCCTGTCAGAAGCAGTAGGTACTCTCCCAGAGTTCTAAGCCCACACAGCTGTCCTTCCCCTGCCTCCAACCCCCATATTGCCAACGGTCTTCAGTATGCAGAATAGCACAGTCTATTAGTGTGGCACGTGAAATGAGGATAGGGAAAGGGATCTACTCCATTTCATTCAGAACATTGTATCAGTTCCTGCTAATCTTTTCACAGGAAAGCCTTTACAAAGGTGGAAGGATTTCACACACGGGAAGCTTATCTTATCTCCACTGCTTTTGCAAACTTTGTACTAGATTCCAGGAAGTATTGATTTTTTATTTATTTTTACATTACTGGAATAGATTCAGGAAACTCATATTCTGAACACTGAAAGAGGTGAAGGTCTTATATTTTATCTGGGAAAAGCTGGAACGTCCCAACATTTCACAGTACTCGCTTATCACTTTCATGAGGCCAGGGCCGTATTTAACAAACGTGGGGCCTCGTATGAAATCATCACAGAGCAAGCAGTAGAGAAAGATACTTGTAAGGTTTAGGGCAAGGAAATTGTGGAAACTAAACTGAATATGTAATGTTACGTTGCCAGGTACTGTAAAATTATTTTCTGTGCTTCCGATGGCTTGAAGATGGGCAACTTTTAAAGGGTATTACAACTAGAAATTCATAACACTAAAGTTGGTAGCACAAAAAACAGTGTAATAAGTCTACAAAATCAGGAATAAACTGATAAAAAGACAAGAAAGAGCTTCTGAGATCTGTATTCAAAGCTACAAACAAAAAAACAGAACTAGCATAGCTGGCTTCATTACAAAATAAATGGCATCTCACAACAGACTAATCATTTTAAAGTTATTGTATCAATTAAAAATCAGTATTTAGAAGTGTAGTTCAAAAGTGTCATATATTTTAGTTCTAAAATTGGAAATAAGAAATAAATCTTCAATATGTTCCATTCTACCTGAAGTACCTTCTTTTTTTCTCTTCCATCTTCCTTTCTCCACTACAGAGTCCTGGGCAGAGGCACAGATGGCACAAGCAGCAAGGGTTTAAAGATAATTCTGCATATCAGAGAGTTGTATCAAAGCTTCCTATTCATTCCGACACTGTACCCTGTGCTCTCCAAAATTCAGTGGGGCTCAAGGCAATGACCTGTAGATCCAAAACTGAACAATGGATCCAAGGCATTTTTAAATGTTCTATATTAAAACTAAAAGTTTAATGTTTTTAACTTCACAACATTTATAATAGCATACAACTCTAAATCCCTTTATTTATTTTTAAGGAAATATTTTTAAAAGTAGACATACTTTTTATGGTTTAACCCCAGCTGGCAACTAAGCACCACACAGCCACTTGCTCACTCCCCCGAAGAGTAAAAGTGACAAACTCGTGAGTTGAGATAAAGACAGTTCAATAAGTAAACCAAAAGCCACGCACGCAAGCAAAGCAAAACAAGGGATTAATTCACTACTTCCCATTGGCAGGCAGGTGTTCAGCCATCTCCAGGAAAGCAGGGCATAACGGTTACCTGGAAAGACAAACCTCTTTCCTTCTTCTTCCCCCAGCTTTACATGCTGAGCATGGTATCATGTGGTATGGAATATCCCTTTGGTCAGTTGGGATCAGCTGTCCCAGCTGTGTCCCTTCCTAACTTCTTGTGCACCCCCAGCCTGCTTGCTGGTGGGGTGGGGTGAGAAGCAGAAAAGGCCTTGATGCTGTGTAAGCACTGCTCAGCAGTAGCAAAAACATCCCTGTGTTATCAACACTGTTTTCAGCACAAATCCAAAACATAGCCTCGTGCTAGCTTCTATGAAGAAAATTAACTCTATCCCAGCCAAAACCAGCACAAGCACTTACCGTAAAAATATTTCATATTTCATGTTGTATCATGATTTCTGATTATTTCTACATCTGGGACATGTGAAGTAACATGCCAGAGGTTACAAACAAATCAGTGCCTGAGCTAAGAGCAGAAGTGAAATATTCAATTCTGCACCCCTCTTTTTAATCAGTAGATGGCATAACCATATTTACGAACCGGGTCTGTACAAATACATCTCCCAATAAACATTTTTCGCTGGCTGACTTTTTATAATGCACCATAATTTAACATATAAAAGTAGTGTTCTTCAGTTCCATAAAAATAAAAGTCATGCATTAGGTAAGCATGTTGATATTTTCTTCCCTTCGTTCTATGTATGTCTTTTGTCTGTCTTTACTATTTGCATCCAGCAAAATGAAACCCTCAGAATAAAGAAAAATATTGACATGAGTCTTTCTTCTTTGAAATATTAAGGTAGCAGAATAAAGAACTGTTTCTTCCCCATGTACTTCCACACATTTTACTGTTTTCTTTCTCAAGAGAAGCCATACACATCCCAGTTGCATCTCTCGTATTTCCCATATTTAATCCCCTTTTCCCACAACTGCCTCTTTAAGCAACCAGTCAACTGTTTGAGAAGGAAGCATGCTCCTTGAAAGCCATTGGCACTGATCTCTCTTTTTATTTTCCTTTCTTTATAGCTCATTTGTAATATTATTTAAGCCACTGTGTTAGTGAAAATGCTGACTTGCTAATGGGACTAAGCTCATCCTAGCAATGGCATTTATTATAAGAGTAAGAGAGATCCATCTGGTGCTTTGGCTGTGTGACAGTCCTGAACTCTAAAGATCTGAGTTCAATTTTCTGCTCTACAGTAAACATCCTGTATGCCTTTTAGCAAAATATCATGACCCTTAGTCCATCCAAACTGCATTGGTGAAGTATAGGTAACATTTTCTTGCTGTCCTATAGAACCACATCAAGTGGCTTGATCACCAGAACTACACTTCCTTCCTCTGCACCCCTTCTTTCTTTTTCCTTTGTTCTGTTCTACAGCCACCCTCCCTATCAGCAGCTTCCTCACACAGCTTGGAATGGCCGCGATTTATTGGATTTTCAGGACAAACTAGTACCACACATAAAGAAAGACTTAAGAAGGACCAGAAGAAAGCCAGCATGACTAAAAAACAGGATAAAGTCAGCTTCTAAAGTGAGAAAGCACCCTTCAGAAAACTCAAGTGCTGGCATGTTAAGTGAAAAAAGCAGAGTAAGGCAAGCCAAAAAGAAAAAGAAAAAGAAAAAGAAAAAAAAAAAGCATGGGAAGAAACTTGCAAAAGACATAAGAAACTAATAATAAGCCATCAGCAACTTCTGTTCACCCCAAAGTTCTAAGGGAACTCAAGATGAAATAGGGAAGCACTAATTGTGGTACACTGCTTCTTGCCTAAAATTGCTTTGGTACTAGAAGATGGCCAACATGATGCCAAATTTTTTTCAGAAGTTCCAGAGAGACCCAAGGAAGACCTAACCAGTCAGCCACACAACCCTCTGGGCAAGTTAGTGGAAGTTATTCTACATAATAAAATTAATGGACATATGGATAAATATGAATAGGGAAGAGTCAACATGATTCGTTTCTTGTTTTGCTTTTTTTTTTAAAGGAAAATTGTGCCTCACAAATTTATTTAATTTCTCTGAAGAAGCAATTAAGAATGTGGACAAGGAGTATCCCTTTGATATGGTCTACTTGTATTTCCAAAAGGCATTCAGTAACGTTCCTCACCCAAAGACTCTTAAATAAACTAAACAACATGGGAACGTCCTTGGATGGATAAAGAACTGTTTAGATGATCAGAAACAGAGCCTAAGAATAAAAAGCCAATGGAGTCCCATAAGGTTCTGTGCTGGGACCTGAGGTCCTCAGTGTATTCATAAATGAATTAAAGGGGAAAGAATACTGAGGTGACAAAGAACAGTGATGACACTAAACTATTCAAGGCAATAAAGAAGAGAGAGAGTTTCAGAAAAGCCTCATGTTAATGAGTGACTTGGCAAAGAAATGGCAGATGAAATTCAGCTTAGATAAATGCACGTGGGGAAAAACAACCTGAACTTTACATATAAACTGTTGCTCGGGGCTGACTATTACCAGGCAGGATGAAAATCTTGAGGTTTTAGTAAATACTTTGATGAAAACATAATCTCCATACTTTGTAACAGTAAAAAACACAGTCAAGAATATTAGGAATCATGAGGACAGGATTATTCCACTGTATGCCTCCCTGACACATCGGTATCGTGAAAATTGCGAGTGGGTCTGACCCCTCTTTCCCAAAAGAAATAAGGTAGAATTGGAAAAGATCAAAAAAGGACAAGTACTATTACCAGAGGTAGGGAGTGTAAACCAGAAAAACTAATTAACTAAGATTCTTCAATCTAGAACAGAGACCATTTAATCTGAAATATACTAGTGGTTTAAAAGATAAAGAGTGGAATGTCAAAGATTGTTCAGTGTCTCTTTCAATATAATAACTAGAGAACAGCAAGCAAGATGATCAGGGCTAAATTCAAAAATAACAGAAGGAAATACTTCTTGACCACTGTGCTGTTTAAGCGATGGAACTCCTGGCCATAGAAAGTTGTGGATGCTAAAGGTCATGCAGATTCAAAAAGGGAAAGAACAAACCCATAGGAGGAAAATCCGTCAAAGTCTTAAAGGCATGCATAGATTCCTGGCTGCTGGGAGAGTATTCTGGGGAAATATCAATATGCACTTGCCTGTACCTATCGTCTTCTCTTGCCACCTTCTACAGGCCACTATTTCTGGTTTGTTTTTGAGACATTCATTGATGCAGCCATGCTACAAATTTAGAACCGCCGATTCTGAAAGAACTGCTTATCCTTACAGTCCTGAATCTTTCCTCAAATTTTACCTCAGCTTCATACCTGGCTTTGCATATTAGTACTAGATGCCTGAATGCACCGTTATTGACAGCAATTTCGTACAAAGCAATATCAGCAGAATAGCTGTGGGCATCAGGTAGTTGTAGTTATAAATCTTAATAGAATACTTGATCTGGAACATCTTTTCTACCTTCTCCTGCCCATTGCAGCTGCTTGCTTCCATGGGTAGCAATCAATACTTGTCACCTTGGTGTCTATGTTCTTCACTATTGTAGCCCTATGCAGGGAGCAGCAGCTGGTTTCATGAACATCCCTGCCTCTAAGATCTTGCTACAATAAGGCTCAGGCCATGTGAGGGAACCACTGCTCCACTGACCATTCACCTTGTGACTCTCACCTTATGACTCCAGTACATAACTTCTGCTTCTTTTTCTGATACGAGTCCTACTGGAGTTAGGACACTGGGTTAGATGGATCTTTTGTCTGACTTGGCATGACTTTTCTTACATTCATCACTATCTGCTTCCCTAATTCCAGTCTCCTGCTCACCTTCTTTCCAACCACTGCTCCACTGACCATTCACCTTGTGACTCTCACCTTATGACTCCAGTACATAACTTCTGCTTCTTTTTCTGATACGAGTCCTACTGGAGTTAGGACACTGGGTTAGATGGATCTTTTGTCTGACTTGGCATGACTTTTCTTACATTCATCACTATCTGCTTCCCTAATTCCAGTCTCCTGCTCACCTTCTTTCCCTTGAGTAGTTGTGGGAGGACACAGTGCACGAGGACATTTCCCAGCTTACTGTATGGGCAGCAGCGGCAGTAATTGTGACTTTTTACCTCTTTCCAAAGAGACAGAAAGGATCAGACTCCTGGTTTTTCACTATTCCACTTTGATGGCTTCTTCTCTTTAGACTATTAATTCTTTGCATCATACTCTCTCTCGGAAGTCTGTACCACTGCTAGCACAAAGGGGACTTGATGCTTGCAAACATTGTTGCAATAAAAATGAAGTCTGGTAGTTATGGCCATTCTCAGTCTTGACCTTCTGTCCTACTAACTGGGTCTGGGTAGGATCCTTCAGATCCTGTTCTGCTGTTCTTCATAGCATTCCAGGCTGGGGAAGTAAAATGAGTGATCTGGCAGCAGGTTTAAGGCAAAAACAAGGAAGAATTTTTCACTCAACACATTATTAAAATGGGGAATTCATTGCTACATGATGTGAGCACTAAATAAACAAAAACGGTTCAGGAAATAGACTAATGGAAAGTAGGTCTATTATCATGGCTAAAAGTGCTCTGGATGCAGTTTCTAAACCACTGCTTGAGGGAAACAGAATACAGAGTTCACTCGATACATTCCTCTCTAAGGATCTTCTACTGGACAGTATCACAGGCAGGCTGGTAAGCTAGATGGATCACTGGTCAGACAAGGAATGGCTGTTCACTTGTTCTTACACTAGCATTTCTGTAATTGATTGATGCCTTTAACTCCTTGTCAGTGGGGAAAGGAGATGAAGGATGGATTGGCTAGTAAAGTAACCTTTGGTAGAACACAGTTTGAAATTCTTGTATGCCATTATAAATGTCAGTCAGTAATGTTTTATTGGACTGGGCACTCTTAGCACACAGAGCAGTTAAGCCACATTCATACTGAACCTAATAATATCTGCAAGGTGAAGGTGAAAGCAAGGAAGCTAAAATTAGTTTAGCAACCAATCTGACTGCATTAGTAAATAAAGCTGTTTCCTAGTTAAAAGCCCTGAAAGTTCCAAATGTGGACACATTATCTATACTTTTTCTCCTAATGTTAAAAAACACACTAACCTTTTTTTTCCTTTGGTTAAATATTAGGAAAAATAATTAATAGCTATTAATATATTATTGTATTAGTATTTAGCATATGGACTGCAATACCCTCCTGAGGTCTCTGCCAGTACCAGGACTCACTGTATTCACAACATGACACAGATCTTTACAAGGACAGTAGTGCACTACAAAGGTTACAGCCTAGGAAGGCATGTAGTGTACAGAAGATGAGAAGACAGAGAAGAAGCCAGTCAAAATATTTTTGTGAACTTCATATTTAAACAGTCAATTACTCCCACTGGGGCAGCTGTGCACTATTGCTCCCTGTGAATATTCAGGAAGAAATGAATAGTGATATTCAAGAATGGACTCTGATCAGTCCTGTCAAGGTCTGGATAAACATCAATAGCACCTTAGGTAAGCGATATTAAAAGCATGTGCTAAATCTGAGATATTCAGCATAGGTTCTTCTTCCCTCAACAGGAGTTTATCAGTGGGCACAATCAGATCCCTCCCCGCAGAATACATAATTGTCTATGTGAAACTCACGTGTCACTGGAGACCATACACCATGTCTTAAATGAGAGTGAAAACTTCAAAACAGGGACATGTTGAAGATTTTTGTCAGCATGAGAAGACCATTCTCCATTAGGGAAGCCAAAGGAAACCCAGAAAAAAGAACCCAAAGGATATTGGCATTTTGCCTTTTAGATGGAAGGCATTCAAAAATAAACTTCAGACAATGGCTCTAACACCTCCCTAGTGATTTTTACCAGACAAGTAACAATTTGCAGTCACAGCTCAAAACTGTGCCTACAGCTCTAAAATGTCATTATGGTGCACTGGCTAATACTAAAGCAAAGATGACAACTGCATTTGCCTCTGCAGGACTGAATTCTGCAACAATGGAAGCAGACACTGTGGTCCAGATTCCAGGATCTTATGGACTCCTTTCCATTACAGGGTGTAAAACAATGCAAATTAAACACAATGCTCATAAGCAGGATGTGTTCCTCACAGTAAAAGCTATTTTCAGCTTTAGAGTTTCATTTCAACTATTGTTTCAGCTATGAACTTAGGTAGTATATAAGATAATGGAGGCTGGCCTACAAGTTACAGAAACCAAACTGTAATTTCATTTAAAGCTTCTCCACACAAAGAAAATGAAGAGGAAAGACTGGTCTCCAGACTCTCGCAGCTTAAAAATAATATAGCTGGAGATCAAAAGCTGTAATACCAGTTTCTTCTGTAGAATACAAAAAAATGTATCCAGATTCTGCCACACTGATATTAGTCTCCTTAAATTTCTGATTTTTTAGTTTTGCTGTTACAAAGTTACTGAAGTAGGTTTTTTCCTATCTTAAAGTAGATTGTACTGTTGTAATACCACCTAAAGTACTTAGGACAAGTCCTGTATGGGATATAAAACAACAAATATCTTTGCACCCTACCAATAACTCTACATCTTAATCTAGAAATATCAACTATGATTTTTCATTCTATGAGAAAAAGTTTTGTTTCATTGTCCTATTCAGCCTACAGTCTTGATTGTGAGAGAGTCAGCAAAATCTCAAATTTGTTAGTAGCCCTATTGATACAAACTTGGGGTCTTTGAGTATAACTTGCTCAGGCACGGCCATTGCCATGACGACAGCTCTAGTTCCCAAATTTGTGCTGAAAAGTACATATGAGCAGAGGAAACGTGCCTTTAACCAGAGCTAGTTAGAAGCTATTACAGTTCCATAAACTTTTGGTGGACTTCTGATAAAGAGAGAAAATGCAATTAAGAAAAAAGGTACACTTACTAGAAGTGAAATTTGCATATTTTAACCAATGAAAAATTATGATCATGGGAAAGGAATGCTTGCTTCTTAACTTATAACCTTTTCATATTAAGCGTTGTCTTGGTAATCTTCAGAAGGCAGCCTGATTTCAACAGCAATCCATAGCAATGATTTTAATAGCAAAGTTGGTAGAGTACTCGAGCTTCCAAAAGTGGGTTGGGAATAGAAAATATAAGTGCTCACCAAAAACTACAGTGTTTTCATCTCTTTATTCTCAAATACAAGTTGTTGAACAGCTTTCTTGAATTCCAGTTAAAAACCTCCAACTCATGACAGCTCTGTCAAGTTCTCTCTTTCAATAAATACTAAAAAAAAAAAAAAAGTATCTCTTTTCCAGTTTTTGTTAACTATTTATTGGGCAAAGTATTCACAAACAATACAAACTAAATCATGTTTGATATTAGACATCAGCAGTAAAGTTAGAATGGATTTTGAATTCATGTTGAATAAAGAAATTGTTCAAGGTTAAAGAAATACTGGAAGTCTTTCTATTCTGTAACTATAGCTACAAAGTAAAGCTTTTTATGTTGTCTCTAAACATGAAGTGGCATCATTCTTATTAACTGTAAATGACAGTTCAGCTCTTTGGAAAAATTAAAAGTGTCAGCTGCTGCCTCAACAGTAACAACTGATTGTGTTTGCAAGGGCCAGCTGTAGACTTCAACGATCTCCATGTATATAGGACAGATATCACGCTGGGTTCTGACACTGGTCCTATATTTTGACATACAATCAACAAATGGTTAATGGGGTGGGTGATTAGCGATCCCATGACAGAAGCAGCACTTGAGCTGTTGCTGAGTAGTGCTCAGGACCAGGTTTAAAATCCTTACAATTAAAGAATCGTAGCATCAGCCGTAACATGCTTAGATTCAGTATCCATAAAACAGAAAAAAAAAAAAAACAAACCTCAAAAAATCTACACAGTTGCATTTGCCTTCAAAAATGAGAAATAGATAAGACCAAGAATGTTTCTTTTAAAAACAGCTAAAAGGAACATCTAAGAGAGTTAAATCCTTTCAAGCAGCATGGTGTCTATCTAAAGGTGCCCTACTAGCGGCACATGGGGAATGCGTACTACCTATTAGGAAGTCTTATGAAGACGCAGTATTATACCAACATGGCTAAGTAGGAAGATGACACACATAATTAGTAAATTCAGAAAACTAAAATGTTATCCAAAACAAACCAAATAAAAAAAAAAATTGTTAACTTGTATGAGTTACCTTTAAAAATACCATGCAAAACCACCATGCTCCAGACATAAACTCTGGAAACAACTCTCAAAAAACTAAAAAAACTTGGAGTAAAATAGCTGCACACTGCTGTATAGCTTCTTGCTTAATATCATGTTGGTACCTAAGAATGGGAAGGTGACATGTTTGATGCCCATTCTTAACTAGTATTCCAGTGGAGAACTGGAGGACTAAGGATCAGTAAAGGACAAATTGATAGGGTCTGTAAAGGAGAATAGAACTGATAAACACATGGATAAATCTGATATCCTGGGGAAACACTAGGATGACTTTGGTAAAGGAAGTCACGGCTCACAAACATGCTGGAGTTCTTTGAGGAAATCAATAAGCATGTGGGTGGAAGAGATCTGACTGTAGTCTATTTGGATTTCCAAAAGACTTTCAGCAAGGTCCTGCACCAAAGACTCTTAAGGAATATAAGTAGCCATCACAGAAGAAGATGCTTTTTTGAGAAAAAAAAAGGTTTGGAAGATAGGAAGCAGAGGTATGAGTAAATGCAAAGTTTTCGTTACAAATGAAGATCACTTGCCAAGTTACACAGAGATCTCTGCTGGTCAACATATTTGTAAATTACCCAGAAAAGTAAAATAATTAATTTACAGAGTGTGTTCATTAAAATAGTCAAGGACTGAAGAGGACTTGCAGAAGGACTTGTTAATTTTCATGTATTAGAGAAACAGAAGATGATATGTAATCTATGTAAATGTAAAGTGCCACAGGTGGAAGAAAAGATTTTTTCCAACTTTACATATAAAATGATGTGACCTGAACTAGCTAATGCCATCCAGGACAGATCTTGTAATCTGCCAGTACTTCCGAGAGAATGTCTTCTTAAAATTGAATAGTGGCTAAACAGCAGTTGATATACGAAGAATTATTAGAAAAGGAATAAAGAACAAAATAGGAAGTGTCTTTACACTATTATATGAATTGATGATGTGGTTCTGGTTTCCCCATCTCAAAAAGGATATACTAGCGATGTTTTCAGAGAAGGTCAATAGTACTGATCCACAGACCATCCATACAAGTAGGGTCTTCTTGACTCTTCAGTTTGGAAAATGGTTTCGAAAATGGTCAAACCACTGGTATTAAAGACAGGTTGAAGAGAGACTGATTGTTCATTGAAATTCTAGGTGCACATAGATATGAACAGGGACAGCGAGAACACCTGTGGGATTTCTCCATTGAGGGTCTACACTGGGCCAAGCCCTGAATCATCAGTATGGACTAGGTGAGCTTTGTTTGACAGATTCAGCCTGGACTATCTGGCCATGTCATGCTGCTGTTGCAGTTTTCCCTGGGCCACCTAGACAGTTCTCCAGCCTCTATCAGTAGAAATTCCTTGAGACAGTTTCCCAGTTGCCATACTTTAACCCTGTATTTAAGGTGTTAAGTTTGTGGTTCGATTCCGTTCCCTTCATCAAATTTTGGCTGACAAAGACAAACAGAATATTTCAGATATTGCCATGGCAATAAATGCAAAACTCCTATTCCTGACTCACATGCTAAGGGACAGATACATTCAGAAGTCTCAGTATTCCTCCCTCTCAGATGACACATGGAATGACAAAAGAGCGTAACAAATGTACCCTCAAAGAAGCAGGACTTCCCAGCTCCTGCTACTTACAAAAGAGAGAATGTCAGATGGGCATGTTCTCTTACCTTGCCTCTGGTGACCCAAAATCTTTTTCCTTTGCCTGTCCTCCAGATGGTAGTCATAACCCCACCCACCTCAATTCCTCAACTTTCTGATCCTTTACCCTCTTAGCAAGCATTTGTAGATGTAATGTATTTTGTCCATAGGAGTAAATGGAGAGCCATACGAATATTCTGCATAATTCAGAAAACATTCCTATAAAAGAAAAAGTCACTTTGACAGACATATTTTAGAAACATATTAACTTAATTTTTCTTCCAGCTTCTAACAAAGGGTGGAGCTAAGCTGAACTGACACTGTTTGGGGATCCTGCCTGTTACAGATCAAGCCCTAGGGCTAATACGTGCTCCTTAAACTACCCACCTTGTGCAAAAGCCAGCCGTCTGAAAGGCTGTTTGACTGCTCAGTGCAGATATGTATTGTTTACCCTAGTCGACTGTGTTCTGTGGAGCCAGACTTCTTGGAATGCCACTTAAATGTTGCCTGCCCCAAGGGAGCTCTGGTTTGCTCTCCACAAGGAGTAAGACTGGCAGAATCCTCCATTAAAAATCTGTCTGGGAAAAAACATACAGTTTCTAACGCAAGATCATTTAAGGAAGAGTATGGCTCCAAAAACAATCCAGCTTCACAGAGAGAGGCTTTCAATTTTCACTCTGAAAGCTCTGGTGTTCTGCTCTAATACCAAAACCTTTGCTCTGTTTCTCATCAAAACCAGCAAAACTAGATTTATCAGACATTGTATTCATCTAGATGGTCTCAATTTTAAGATGATTGAAAATTTTTTTGCATTCAAGTGCAATTCTGACCATTAAAGACCAGGTATTGTCAGTTGGCATGGTCTGAGTACAGGCAGGATGCTCTCACCATCTGTCAGGCTTTGAATGTCATACTCATTTCCCAGATGCTTTGGGGCACTGGGAGGGCACTTCTGTGCCAAAGACGTAGCAGGAATTGTATTCTGTTGTTTAGCTGGCTGGCTGATTTGGTTATTACTTCTCCCTTCAGATGGCTGTTTCTGATTTAAACCATATGTAGCGATTTTTTCAACTACCTTCAGGTTCCTCCTCAAAACTAACCTCTCCATAATGCAAACAAAACCTGCTATTTATACTATAGTACAAATGTAAAATAGAATTGATAACAATATTCAGAATACCTCAAGTTATAAATAACAAATTAAAGTTTTGCTAGTTTTATGTGAAGGCATCTAAAGTCAGCTATACCAATTCTGCAAACTGAGTCACTCATCCTAATGAATTATCCTCTCCACTATAGATATTAGCTTCTTAGAGCTATGAATTTTTTTACAGGGCTTTATTTTATAAAAACATAAAACCAATACATATATTAATATTATAGAACAACTCGCAAGAATTGGAACTGTGATACGTCTGAATTGAAGAAGATTACAAGTTCAAGCATTGTGAAGTTTTTAAGATGGCCAAAACTTGAAAAGGGCTGAAAGTCTTGTAATTTGACTATACCTTCTAGGCTGTAGCATGAAATATTGAATTTCATGTTACTGTTGTGGGACTTCCAAAATCCTGCCTGCATGATCAAAGACAGAACCCTGCACATGAGCACTGTCAGGGTTCCATTCTTATTGACTTTCAAGAATCAAAAGACTGGAGACTGAAAGGCTCCTCAAAGGCACAAGAGAAGGAGACATAGTCAAGACAAAGAAAGAGAATCCTAGTTGATTGTCCGTCCTGAAATCAATGGTAATTTTGCAGAGTACTTGACTGGGACAAGATTTCATCCCTGGTCTATATATGGCATCCAGAAAATGAACTTTGATGCCTTGATGTCTTGCCTTCCTGTTGATTGTGGAGGGTTAAGTTAGGTGATGTCTCATTTCTAACTAATTTTGCTGAAGAGTGGAAGTTCTGCTTCTTACCTAGATTTATTAGACTTATCTCCCTTCTTTTCAAATGTCAATTATCTTCCAGCATCTCAGAAACAAACTAGTGGGTATTTAAAATGTTTGCCAACAGAAACACCTTAATAAAGAAGTTACATAAAAGCTCAAGCACTGCCTAATGAGTTTGAATTAAGCACCTCAGGCTTTGTTCACTCAGCTGGAAAACTAACATTTGCTCAGCTTGGCAACTCTTTGTGTTTACTGGTGTCTGAACGTAATGTACAGATCTCTCCAGCACAGTGTTTGTTCAGTACCTGTGCAAGCATCCACTGCTTGGTTAGATTAAGCTGACAAACTTCCAAAGGTATTTGGCATTCCCAAAGAAAATGTTAAAAAAAAAAAAAATCTTTAATGCTTGGAAGGATCCTGTTTTCTTCTGTTTCAGATTCTCATCTGTGGAAATTGGTATGCTTCTATTGTCAGTGAGGTTTTGATCCAGTCTCATTTTTTCTTTAACGTGTGTCGTTTAAGATGAAAAATTCAATTAATAAAAGTTGCACTTCTTTTACCAGCAACTCAATAGCTGTGGGCAAAGCTATCCTACTCACAAAGGAAACTCAGACAAGCTTTAAGTTAGCGTGCTTGGGAGGCAGTCCTGCTGTGGAAGTACAGATCTTGACAGGCTATATATCCTGGATAAATTGAAAATCATGTCATGCAGGCTAGCAAAGCATTGTGTTTTTCCTTTATTTAGAGTATATCTGAAGAAGGCTGGCTTATTTCAGGAGCATGAGAGAAGGTATTTTAATATGCACAGCAATGAAGTTTTCATTTCCAGGGACAACTTTGGTTGTTTCTCACAAAGCTTTCCATGAACTGCCTGCAAACTGTTTTGACCTGTTAGTCATAGACTTGCATTATCACTTACCTGTTTGGCAGTAAACAAAATTATGTTTGTAGTGTTTCTTTCACCCTTTTAGGAAGGCAAATAAGAATCTAATTGTTCTTTTTCCTCTACCTAATAAAATCAGTATTTCTTCCTTAAGTCATCTCAGTGTTTTCAGTGTGCTCTGTTTGATCTTTGATCAAGATAATGTTGTCTTGGATCATATATTGTATTATATCTTAACCCTCTTCTTTCTCTTTTCTCTGCATCTTATTCAACTTCAATTTTCACTGGTATTTTTCTTAGCTCTGATACTCTTACTCCCTACTTCCATCACTGACAATGTGAAATTTTTCCTACTTGTTGTTTTGCATATGTGTTCTTCGCATTAGCAAAGACTTCTCATGTTGATATCATTGTTTCCATCTCTAAATTTCTCTCCTAGAGCTGCCAGCTGGCTATTATTTCCTTAGCAAGCAGCACAGCTATTAGAGCTACAGCACAAATATAAGATGACGTACGTATCCAGAGCAAACATTGTTCTTAGGTGACCAGGCTCAATTTCTGCAGTGGCAACTCTATCCTCCCACACTCCCTGTCTTCTCTCATTTAGCATCTTTTTCTTACTCTGCATTTGACGAATTCTGATTTCATAATCTCCTCAACCAGCCTTTTGCTGCCATCTCTCCAACAATTCTGCTGCTCACAAGTCTCTGACTCTTGTCATTCTTTCTGTTCTGTTTCATACAGGTTCCTATATGCATTCCTCAGTGTTTGATAGCTTTATACTGTTTGCTGGACTTCCATCCATCCATCCATCCATCCATCCTTCCGGTTGTCAATTTTTGCTCACGCTTTACCAGCAATGGCTTGAGGATGGCAGATTCCCTTGCTTTTGGCAGCAGCCCGCTACTCTCTCCATACAGAGACAGAAAAGCAGATGAGACTGACTGTATTGAATAAGGCAGGATGAGAATATGTTCCAGACAAAACCAGTGACAGCTATGCTTAAGCAGCTGTCTCTTAACCTTTTTTTTAGGGTCAACTAAACTACAAGGCAGAAATCCCAGAAATACATGGTACCGACCTTTTTTCTTCTGTATATTGTTTAATTTGTCTGAAGATCCAAATGATACTGTCTTATGCTGTAAAATAATCTGAAACTTTAATGGGAAATACCGGGCGTAACTCTAGCTGTGATAATAGAAACTGAATATGAATCTTCGGTGCGATAAAAGAAGTATGACCACAGAATTGCAACAAGCAGATAAGGAATATAGGAATTGATTTGTATTATGGTCTCTACACATAGAGCATCAAACTTCTGATGCTCATTATTTGCATTCAGGTAGTTTGTAATTGAACAATACCACGTATCTGTGAAGGTGAAAGTGGTATTCAGGAAAAAGGTAAATATTGCCAACTACTTTAAATGAAGAACTGCTCACGGACAGAGCAGCTGAAACTTCCCAAAGTCACAAAGGCTATGCCTACATTAGCAAAGCAATACAAGAGGATCTGTAGATCAAAGCAGTTTGTTCTGAGACTCCTACAACTCAGCTGTCTGCTTTTCAGGGGATTTTATGCCAGACTAGGTTCATTTTGGTCACCTAGAATGAAAGCGGTCATGAATACGGTTTGAAGCTGTCCGAAGGCCCGGTTCTTGGTGCTGGTGTCTCTTAGGGGCTGCTGTACATTTGGCATGCTGGAGTGAGACTTCTAATTTAATTTCCACTGAATGGAACCTTGTTCTTATGCACCAAAACTGCTAACTGAACTAACATTCAACAAATTTTAATCTCTAGCAAATTGTACTCACTTTACCTTGAGCAATGGAGTTTTTGATACAAGTTGTGGTCAGATACAACTGTCTTAAAAGAAAATGTCCATCTTTCAAGCTCAGTATCTAGACCCTCAAACAAGCACATCTGCAACAAAATATTAAAAGAACAATTTGCAATTCTGGCAACTATATTGAAATTCTGGGGTTTTTATTTTTAAAGATTGGTGCAAATCAGCTGGCTGTGCATCTGAGAGGTTTTTAAGATGTTTAAAACTTATTTCACTGTAACAACCCACACAAAACCAAGGGAGTTAGTAATGCTAATTAGCATCTTGTTAAATCCTCATCCCTTAGCTCTGATGTTGTTTGTCTTTCACACACTCCAAAGTCTTCTGTTTCTGAGAAGCATCGAATATTTATCCTCATTCATTCACAGATGATAGTCCACTTTGAGGCTCATAAGGCAATTTATATATGAATACAGAAGAAGTCAAAGTGACACTTAACAGCAATAGCTCCACTTACACAGTCCCTGCGGAAACAAAGTTCACTTGGAAGCAGTGTGGAAAAGGCAATGCAATCATCATGGTATTTTAAATTACTCACAATATTGTGTAACCCAATTAGGTTACACTATATTGGAAAAGAAATGTTTTTATAAGGCACTATTTATAAGACTATTTTAGGATAAGAAAGGTTTAATGCAAGATAAAGATCATAACTGGAACTATCAGTGATTCTCTGATTTTGTGTTTTTGAACCAGCATAAATTGTATTCCTCCTCGCAGCTTTTTTTTGCCAGGATATGTGCCAATGGAAAGTCTGATCAACTTTAAAAAACAAATAGCTTTGTGCGGCTGTTAGCAATATTCACTGGTCAATTTTTAAGAAAGGTTTGTGAAATTTTGGGAGCCGAAAGGTAATCATTATTTTTTAAAAGTTCTAATTAAGATGTCAGACTGGGCAGTGGAATGTATTTAGAATCCCATGTAATTTGATTGTGTTGGCCTATTTAGATAAATTGCTTTGGAAAGACAAATAAACCAGCTACTTAAAATGTCCAAGAGGCCCAGGCTTCGTTCCAGTGTTTCAAGCAATGACTGAAGCAACAGCCTTTGTAACTAACAGCCAATCCAACGATAGACATCCAAGTGTCAAAGTCTGATACAAAGAATGATACAAGCGCCTGGATCACCGTCACTAATAGAATAAACAGTACACAGTGTTATTTAAGCACAAATGCTCAGCTTTTTTTTCCCTTTGAACTGCAGACCTTTGGAGACTAGCATTAAAGGAAATGAACACCCGAAGTTCGAAACATCGGAAGCTGAGACAGCGTCCTACATAAACCCCTGGGATTATTCGGGTTTGTTTAGTTAGTGTGATTTCCGTTCAGTAGATGTACTAAATCTGTATGACAAACCCAGGGTTTAGGACATATTAATACTGTGCTGTCAGTAACCTGAGACTCTAAAATCCATAGTACTGTTCTTGAAAATTCAAAATAGAGTCTGACCCATTAATGTATATATATAGACAGTTTATCAGTTTGCACCAGAATGAACGTTACACTCTGTTGCCTTTTCCTTTTATCAGCAGGGAGTATCAAGAGTGGAAAGGGTTAGAAAAGCGTGTTTGACTTCCAGAGGAAGTAGCTTGGTACTTTCTTGTCCTTGCATCCATCGTTGTAGGGTAAATTTAGGCATGGACATCTCTCCCAAGAGGAGGAAGATGAGCTTCTTGGTAATCTATCCCAAAGGCACACTTTTGGTGCTCTCAGAGTAGCTTTTCTTCCCTGACCATTGATTTTATCTGCTGGTCCTATGCAAAGGGCAGCATTTAAGCGCTCAGTAGTGCTTCACCTTCACTCATGTTTCGAGATTTTTGTGTCGTTGATTCCAACCCGGTTTTTCTCGCACTGTGCATCTCATGTGACACAACCACGGCTCAGTTTCAGGGGCTTAGAAGGGGAATTGTGAAGTTGCCAGAAGAGATGGAACAAAACTTTCTCTCTGAGCTGGGGGCACGGCACGCACAGCAGGGCTCCGCGGCGCCTTGGCATAGCAGCAGGGGCGCGCCGCCTCCCCAGGTCCCCTTCCTGTTCCCAGGCTGTGCTGTGGATTATGCTCTGAACTCCCTCCAGGGTAGCGGGAAACCCGACTGCTGTCATGCCAGGCAGCACCAAGGAGGATAAGAACGGTATTTGCTCTTACTTGGGCAGACCTTGGTCGTTCCCTTGATTTTCGTTTGTTTGTTTGTTTTGTTGTTGTTGCTTTTGTTAAGGAGGGAGAGAACATTTTCCTAGCTGGAAGGTGAACAAAACTTAGAAACAATTTTGCATGTCTTTGCAGCTAATGTACCTGCTCTAACACTGCCTGGAGACTTTATTGAGAGGGATAAGTTACACCCAATTTCAAACCCCCTCTTTTGCATCTGAGTTTCCAGACCTTAATGAAACAAAGTTATATTGAAATTTAACCTACTGTTCTTTTCCGCCTTTCTTCAAAGATAACAGGGAGAGTAAGGCAACAGGATCTGAGAAAGTTACTACAACCATTAATTTTATGCTGGTACCTGAAGTACTAAATCAACCCAACTTCCGATTCATTAATCAGGTTTAAAGCAACAGGAACAGAGTGTTATGGCACAAAACCAGAATAATCCCAAAGCCTTGGGGAACTGCAGTTCAATGACAGGCATGTATAGGAGCTCCCAGCCAGGGCAGCAGGCAAATTATGTGAAACATTAGATACAGGGTAGGCCCTGGCATATTCAACTTCCCCAGTGTGTTATTTTATATAATTAAAATTAAATTCTTCAGATTTCTTTTCTTTCCTTAAATAGTGAAGAAGATTGGGAGCAGGACTGTTGTTTCCTGACAGCTGTAAACAGTCACAGACTCCTGCCTTTTGAAGTATTTTTTTCCTTCCGTGACTTGTGCATTTTCTTTCAAGGTCTTCCGGTGTTGATTTACTCCAAATTCCCCTAACTGATATCTAATTCTCCTCTGTGCTTGGCATGGCTGTGCCCCCCAGTTGCTCACTAACACAGACTTAAAATTAGCAATGCAAAATCTACAGAGATAATTCAAGCCTCTTGCCAGTTCTCTTTAAAAAATCCAAAATTGGACAGTAGAAAGATATCTTACATTTTCCGATGAAAAAAGTGCCACTGCACTCTTTCTTTCTGCTTAGCCTACCAACAAAGGCAACTTGTTAGACTGTTTAATGTCATTTTTAGTGCAGATAAAGAACTTTACCCATAAATACCTTAAGTAGATCACTGCAGAGTCTCCTCAAAGCAAGGAGACTTGGGACCAGGACTCTTCCTGGTTTAGCCACAAGCTTGCAGCTTTACTTTGGCCAAGGCATTTTACATACCTGGAAGTTAAGGTGAAAGTTAAAAGTAGATATCACTCCTTACCTACCATGAGAAACAAGAGGGCAGATTTAATTACAGGTTTGGCATGTAGGAAGACAAGCTACAGAAACAGTGTGAATAGTAAAACGTTTTGCAGAAGTACCAGCTCACTGAGGTTACTCACTATGCAAGGGACCAATTTTTACAAAATTATTCTCGTGCATACTGATTATTTTATTTATCAACCATCTTCATTGCATCCACAGTATTTGGCATGTAGCATTAAAAATATAATAAATAATAATTAAAACTTCATCAAATACACAATAGAGAAGAGAAGCAAACACTAAACAGAGTAATGGAGCATTGAAAAGTAGGCTTTTACATCTCATCCCCCATATAGCTTCCAGCATCCTGCTGAGACATTGTTTCAGTACTGAAACAGATGGAAGAACAACCCCTCTTGAGTCACCCACATCAGTCCTTCTGGCACCATGGAGAATGCTGCTGTCAGCACTGACTTTAGTGAAGAACAGCCCCTCCCTGCAATACCCTCTCTGCTGCCTGTAGCACAGACACTGCTAGCAGTGGGCCAAGACTCCAGTGGTCATAGGAATTGTTAAGGAAAAACACTCCTATATTCCACAAAACAATGGACTTCCCCCAGAATTGCTAAGTTTGAAAAAACTTGGACTCTCCAGGATCAGACAAGGATGAAAACACTTCCAGATAGGCAGAGATGAGAGCTGATTTAAGAGCCCAGTTGTGTGCAGCAGTGGCAGATATTCTGCAGATTAAATTCTGTGTATGCTTGAACAAAACTGTGGATGTATTGTAGGTTTGCCTGCACACTGTAGTATCTCACAAAGGATAATTCCTTCCATGTTAGAGCAGTCTGTTGAGATCCAACAAAGATTACACGGCTTTGAATTCCAGTATAAAACAACAAACTGATATGAAACAGCAATCTTCTACTGTTTGACAAAAATACGCAGTTGCAGTTGCATACCTGATTAGTCTAGGCTACTTGAGGGAACAGGGAACACCATTCCTTCCCAACTTCATTCAGAAACTCCACTTTGAAGAAAGCAGTTTTGCTAGGCCCCAGTGTCTTCTGTCCATTCATTCCTTTCAAGCATCTAAATGAGCTAGTCTCATTTATTTTATTAGCTGACCTTATCTGTTCAGCAGAACAGCCCTGGTTCCTCAGAAAAAAAGGTGTTCTATCGAGACTAGGATGTGTCTAGGAACAGATCTTCCATCAGAGGTCATGGGATCTCTGGTTCACATGTTGTCTTCCAAGTGCCACAGAATAAAGCCAGAAGGGTCCAACCTCTCTCCAGTAACTAACAACTCCAATAAATCTTTCTTCCTTGTTAAAAAATTCCCATCCAGATGGGATCCTTGCTGCTGAAGTACTTGCAACATATCAGGCAGCCACAGCAGAAACTGACCAGGAAAGAAACAACTTGAATCTTTTATTTTCTACATTCATTTTCAAAAAGCACATTTTACGATAAAAGAAAGGTCTTCAGGAGACAAATTCTCTTTCAGTATAGTAAGAATTAGGTTACTTGAATTAGAAACTTGCAGGAGGCATATTCAAAAGGGTGACTGCACCCACACAGCATCGTTAAGTAGCAGAACTCTTTGCTGAAGGATCTTATGGATGCTAGAAGTTCATACATGTTCAAAAAGTGTCAGCACAAATTCATGGAAGCAAAAAGAAAACTCGAGGCTATTATTAAGTACAAGACTATCACCACAGGTTCAGGAACTCCATGAAACAAAAATTGTTATGTGCTAGGAAAATACCCTTAAAAAACAACATGATATATTTGCAAAGTTCTCAATACTGTTCCTTGATATCTGGAGACAGGATTCTAGATTAGACGAAACTTTTTTTTGAAATGGTACTACTGTTCTTGGGGTTAACGTTCCCAAAAGAGTGTCGCCTTACTTTGCATTCAGGTACTTTTTCTTTATAACAGAGCATTTGAACCTTGGGCAGTTAGCTCTGAGCTCTGTTCTTGCCAATAAATGTATGACGAAAGTTGGCTAAATCAGGGGTTACTGCCAGCCAGTGCCAGCTGTAGTCATAGCATCAAGATACTTCAAGCTGGCCGTGATGGAACATGTGGAATAGCTGGAACTGAGCAAGAAAGGTTTCCTTCATGAATCTAACGAGAAAGATCCCAAAGGAGCTGGAATATATAACTTTCCCTGGATTATCAAGAAGCTTCCTTACCAGAGGGATTATGTGTGTGTTAAGTAATGATGTGATATCAAGAAGACAAAAAATCTCTAATCAGCTTGGAACTAGTTAATTGCCTTCTGGTGGAAGAGGTGTAGCTGGGTCCTCCAAGGACAGAGACTGGAGCTGAGAAAGGAGGCAGGAAGAAGAATTAGGGGACAGATTAGAATGGCTGGCAGAGAACGAACAGGAACAAGCAAATGAATGGATAGGTGCAGGTAAATAATCCTGCTGAGCAGGAGGCTTGTGTACTGAGACCCTGAGGTAAAGGGTAACGAGGAGTACAGCTCCAGGATTTGGCCTGCTCTGGAAAGAGACAGAATTCTGAAAAAGAAAGAGCTTGAAGACATGACATGATGGGGCCTTGAGTCAACCAGGGATGGAAGGTGGATCATCGTAAACAATCAACCTAGAGCAAATTTCCCTTCCAAGACTACAAAGATTTTAAGCAGGAAAAAAGACGTGTTGTCAGAACACAGGTTAGAATAATTACCCTTTCTAAAAAAAGAGAAATCTTAAAATATTTAAGTAAAACAGAGTAAGATTAAAAGCATCTCTAAACAAATTTCCTCCTGCCCACAAATGAGTCCTTTCTTCCAGGCTTGGTCTCAGACCAGCAACATGGTGGTTTTCTGAGATGCAGCAAATGATGCACAGTCCCTCCTAAGTCCCCAGGAATGTTTATTTCCATCACCTCTCCGGCTTGGCTGTGTGTCTGTTCCCTCCTCTCTGCAATGTCCTGTTTTTGCCTCTTGCTGAGCTCTCCCTCTCTGAGCGCCCCACCCCACATACTGAAAACTTCTCTGCCTAAGCACATTCAGTTACTCCTTGGGGAGAAGTCATCTTCCTGCCTTTCTCCAAAGATTCCTGACCCCATCAGTCTCTTTTTAAAGAAACATGACGTATAAACTCAAACAAATAAAGCAAATCTGACCCATTGAATGGGGATTACAAGACAAAAGGATATGGGAAATGGAAAGTTGCATGTGCCCTGAGGGTAAGATCAACAGATGAGATGCCAAGACAGCAACTCTCAGGAACTCTGAAAAAATGACCAAAAACCTGGCCATTAAATCTGAAAACCTATTCTCCTAACCTGATTTATGCTGGTAAATTTTGTTATGTCTGTATTCAGTGGATGTCCTAAAGGTTGAGTTTATTTTATTTCTACCACAAAATGGAGCTTACAATAAACTAAGAGAAATAGCACTGTTTTTCTAGACAGGGTAGTTGTGGGGAGAATTTTTTGAACCAGCTGTTAGCAAAGTCATAGTATAGTTTGTTCCAAGGGACTGTAAGGAAATCATAAGCAGTACTCATCTCTATCACTGTTGTTGGTTGCAGCAGTCTATGCTAGATTCAGCGTTATATATATCATTGCCTGTTTGGAAGTTATCATAAAACTGACTATTAACTGGCTTGCACATTGCTGTAGACAGACTTTCAGAATTCTCAGCTCCTGAGATAAAAGCCAAATTTTAATTTTCAGCATTGCCTATTGTTCTTATTCCACAGTTCTTGGGAATCTTTCGTAGACCCAATCTTGTACTCTGGTTTTGTTCCTATCTGAATTTGAGGCACACAGGGCCAGGCCAGGAAGAAACATCACTTTAAAGCTCAGTGGGTTCCTGGCTTATAAAAGAAGCATAAGGTGAGGTCCACACTACTGACCTAGGGCCAGCGGGAGTTTCTATCCGAGGACACAACAAATGCATTTTCCTGAGACTAAAACTCCCGTGAAACCAATTTGCCCACTCTTTATATTAACCTACCATCCTTACTCATGGAAAAATCTTGTTTCAGCTGTAACGGGGTGCATAGCCAAGTGCATCAGAGATGTTGACTGACTTGTCCTCATAACCATCCTGTCTTCTGGAGAACCATTGGTGCTTCCAGCAGTGGTTTTCATGCAGCCTTTTCCAGTCAGTACTTGCTGCTTTTTCAAGTCTACCTAAGGATCACATGTTCTTAAAGTATCTGGAAGGAGACTAGAATAAACTTCTTATTTTCACTTGCAAAGGAGCCTGTTGGCTATTTGTCTGCCATCATGAGAGCTCTATTGTCAGGGGATGCATCTCAGGCTGAAGTCTCCATTAGCAGCTGTAGACTAGTACCTATTTCAAAAGCCATGAAAAGATGCCTCATTACTTCGGGACAGTACACTAGGCCATAACACCATGCTACAGGCCACCAATACAAGACTGCCCCAATTAATGCTGATCCCCATCCAAAATTTCCAGTAGTTCTGAAATACTGTTCTTCCATAGCTATTGACTCCTGGGAGAATTCTATAACCCATTCTTTAGGAAAGATGAGCTGAAACAAACTAATACAAAATTTGCATATACATTTCTACTTTTAAAAGTTTTTTAAAGGCATCTGTATTAACTTTTCTTCTTTTTGTGGTATTTAATACAATGGGATCTGGGTTCCTAAGTGGTTTAGTAATGCAAACCCCATATAATAAGATGTTCCTGGCATTTTTTTTTTCATTGTGGATTCCTAAGACTATTTATTATTCTTTTTGTAACTCTTTCTTCTTATAAAATGCCAGCAAAATTCCATCATGTTCTCTCTGGAGTACCTGTGACTTCAACTAAGCACTGACCTTAAAAAACATTTTAAAATGTAGTGTAACTGCTTTGCTTTCACCATGTTCACTGGAAGCTGCAGATGGAAATAAGAAACACTGGAAAAAAACATCACTAATAAATTGAAAAAAGCAAGGTAAATGTACAATATTTTAGAAGTTACAGTGTATATAGGGGACACCTATAACATTTTTTTTTTTTTAATTTTTACTTCTTTAAAAAAATCTGGCAAACCCCAGTTTCTTAGAGTTGAAGCTGCTCTTTGTTCCACTGCAAGGTAAAAATACCAGCCAACATACATTACATAAAAAAAAAGAAAATCCAAACCAAAACAAAATGGATTTGTACTTGAATTTGACCTTCAGAAGTAGTGGGAAGATTCTGAAAATAATAGTTTGTTTGGGTAGTGGTTTTCTCCCTCTCTTTAGAAGCACTTGAAAACACGTTCATACTCGCACATTACTAACTACAAATTCATCCTAGGGAAAATTGTGTAAGAAATCCAAGCAACTCTGGAATTAATGAAGCCAGGTTTCCTATGGCTCTGTGCCTTACAGTGGAACTGCAATAGTCTGTGGCTGGTGTCACCACCAGAATTTTGGGTTTTTCGATAATGGGATGGCCTACATGGCACCAGGCCTGCTGGCGTCAGATAGGATTCATCTTTCTCAAAGGGGGAAGAGGGTCTTTGCTCATGAGCTAGCGGGGCTGATTGACAGAGCTTTATATTAGACTTGAAGGGGGAAGGGGATAATATCAGGCTCGCCTGTGACAAGCCATGGGATGACACGCCAAGGTTAGAGGGATGGGGTGCTAGCAAGGGCCCTCAGCCTGTTGCTCTGAGACATGCTGGGTACACTGGAGCACACTTGAAGTCTTACAGAGATGACCCAGAGGCTCCTGCAGTAACAGAAGCCAACAGGGAAACACCAGTGAAATACCTCAAAGGAATTAAGGTGTTCCTCTAAAAAGGTGACACAATCGAGAGCCCAGCTGAAGTGCCTCTACACCAATGCATGCAGCACAGGCAACAAACAAGAGGAGTTGGAAGCCACTGCTGCTAGAAAGCTACGACCTAGTTGCCATTACTGAAACTTTGTGGGATGAATCGCATGACTGGAGTGCGGCTATCGACAGCTACAAGCCATTCCGAAGGGACAGGTGAGGAAGGAGGTGCAGAGGTGTTGCCTTCTATTTCAAGAAATGGATAGATTTTGAAGAGCTGTTTCTGAAGAATAGCCACGAGCAGGTTGAAAGCTTATGGTAAGAATTAGAGACAGAGCTAACAAAGGGAAGCTTGTGGCTGATGTTTACTACAGGCCACCCAATCAAGGGGAGCCTATTGACAAAGCCTTCTTACTCCAGCTACAGGAGGCATTGCCCTCGCAGGCTCTCATCCTGCTGGGGGACTTCAACCACCCTGACATCTGCTGGAAAAGTAGCACGGCGAGCTGTAGGCAATGCAGGAGACTCCTGGAGTGCATTGAGGATAACTTGTTAAGCCAGGTAATAGACAGCCCTAACAGAGGGGACCTGTTACTGGACCTGTTGGTCACCAACACAAGTGAGCTAATCAGAGATGTCAAGATTAGAGGCAGCCTAGGCTGCAGTGATCGAGCACTGGTGGACTTCGCAGTCCTGAGGGATATGGGACAGGCGAAGAATAAAGTCAGGACCCTAAATTTTAGGAAAGCAAAATTCTGGCTCTTCAAGGAGTTAGCCCTAAACCAGGCGATTAGGACCTCCTGGGAAACTGCCCTCAGGAACAAGGGAGCAGAACAGAGCTGGCAGGTCTTTAAGGACACTTTCCATAGAGCGCAAGAGCTCTCAATCCCTATATGTAAGAAATCAGGAAAGGAAGGCAAGAGACCAGCATGGATGAGTCAAGACTAAACAGCAAGAAGGAAATGCACAGGCAGTGGAAGCAGGGACAGGTATCCTGGGACGAGTATAGGGTCGATGCCCAGTTGTGTAGGGATGGGGTCAGGAAGGGCAAGGCACAGCTGGAGCTGAACTTGGCAAGGGACGCAAAGAATAACAAGAGGGGCTTCTATAGGTATGTCAGCCAGAAAAGGAACGTCAAAGAAAGTGTATCCTGCTGATAACCACGACTGGCAAATTGGTAACAACAGATGAGGAGAAGGCTGAGATATTCAACAACTTTTTTGCCTCAGTCTTCACTGGCAATCTCTCTTCCCACACCTCTCGAGTGGATGGACCGCAAGAGCAAAGTCCCTTCCACTGTAAGAGAAGATCAGGTCTGAGACCACCTGAGGAACCTGAACATACGTAAGTCTATGGAACCTGACGAGATGCATCCCAGAGTCCTGAGGGAATCGGCTGGG